>NW_022262312.1:0-44423 GCF_002021735.2 Oncorhynchus kisutch | reverse complement strand
CAAACTGTCAAACAGTCCATAAAGCACCCAGGACCGCCCTGAGTGAAAGAGGGCCGTGTAGGGTGCTCCTATAGCGGGCATTAAAATCAGAATGACGTTAAATGCATTTATGACCATATTTGTGTTTTGGGGTTACCGCTTGTATAGCATCAGTATCCATCGTGAAATTTCAAAGTGTCCATAATGCACTCAGGTCGCCCCGACAGAGAGAGGCCGTAGTAGTAGTGGTGTTTCCATAGCGGGCATTAATATCAGAATGACCCTTAAATGCATTAGGACCATATTTGAATTTTGGGTTACCAGATGCACGTTTTCAATCACCAGGTGCACGGTTTCAATCACCAGGTGCACGGCTCTATTTCCTCCTCCAGCACTTGTCAAACAGTCCATAAAGCACCCAGGACGGCCCTGAGTGAAAGAGGGCCGTAGTAGGGTGCTCCTATAGCGGGCATTAAAATCAGAATGACCGTTAAATGCATTTATGACCATATTTGTGTTTTTGGGTTACCAGATGCACGGTTTCAATCACCAGGTGCACGGCTCTATTTCCTCCTCCAGCACTTGTCAAACAGTCCATAAAGCACCCAGGACGGCCCTGAGTGAAAGAGGGCCGTAGTAGGGTGCTCCTATAGCGGGCATTAAAATCAGAATGACCGTTAAATGCATTTATGACCATATTTGTGTTTTTGGGTTACCGCTTGTATAGCAATCAGTATCCATCGTGAAATTTCAAAGTGTCCATAATGCACTCAGGTCGCCCCCGACAGAGAGAGGGCCGTAGTAGGGTGTTTCCATAGCGGGCATTAATATCAGAATGACCCTTAAATGCATTTAGGACCATATTTGAATTTTTGGGTTACCAGATGCACGTTTTCAATCACCAGGTGCACGGTTTCAATCACCAGGTGCACGGCTCTATTTCCTCCTCCAGCACTTGTCAAACAGTCCATAAAGCACCCAGGACGGCCCTGAGTGAAAGAGGGCCGTAGTAGGGTGCTCCTATAGCGGGCATTAAAATCAGAATGACCGTTAAATGCATTTATGACCATATTTGTGTTTTTGGGTTACCAGATGCACGGTTTCAATCACCAGGTGCACGGCTCTATTTCCTCCTCCAGCACTTGTCAAACAGTCCATAAAGCACCCAGGACGGCCCTGAGTGAAAGAGGGCCGTAGTAGGGTGCTCCTATAGCGGGCATTAAAATCAGAATGACCGTTAAATGCATTTATGACCATATTTGTGTTTTTGGGTTACCGCTTGTATAGCAATCAGTATCCATCGTGAAATTTCAAAGTGTCCATAATGCACTCAGGTCGCCCCCGACAGAGAGAGGGCCGTAGTAGGGTGTTTCCATAGCGGGCATTAATATCAGAATGACCCTTAAATGCAATTTAGGACCATATTTGAATTTTTGGGTTACCAGATGCACGTTTTCAATCACCAGGTGCACGGTTTCAATCACCAGGTGCACGGCTCTATTTCCTCCTCCAGCACTTGTCAAACAGTCCATAAAGCACCCAGGACGGCCCTGAGTGAAAGAGGGCCGTAGTAGGGTGCTCCTATAGCGGGCATTAAAATCAGAATGACCGTTAAATGCATTTATGACCATATTTGTGTTTTTGGGTTACCAGATGCACGGTTTCAATCACCAGGTGCACGGCTCTATTTCCTCCTCCAGCACTTGTCAAACAGTCCATAAAGCACCCAGGACGGCCCTGAGTGAAAGAGGGCCGTAGTAGGGTGCTCCTATAGCGGGCATTAAAATCAGAATGACCGTTAAATGCATTTATGACCATATTTGTGTTTTGGGTTACCGCTTGTATAGCAATCAGTATCCATCGTGAAATTTCAAAGTGTCCATAATGCACTCAGGTCGCCCCCGACAGAGAGAGGGCCGTAGTAGGGTGTTTCCATAGCGGGCATTAATATCAGAATGACCCTTAAATGCATTTAGGACCATATTTGAATTTTTGGGTTACCAGATGCACGTTTTCAATCACCAGGTGCACGGTTTCAATCACCAGGTGCACGGCTCTATTTCCTCCTCCAGCACTTGTCAAACAGTCCATAAAGCACCCAGGACGGCCCTGAGTGAAAGAGGGCCGTAGTAGGGTGCTCCTATAGCGGGCATTAAAATCAGAATGACCGTTAAATGCATTTATGACCATATTTGTGTTTTTGGGTTACCAGATGCACGGTTTCAATCACCAGGTGCACGGCTCTATTTCCTCCTCCAGCACTTGTCAAACAGTCCATAAAGCACCCAGGACGGCCCTGAGTGAAAGAGGGCCGTAGTAGGGTGCTCCTATAGCGGGCATTAAAATCAGAATGACCGTTAAATGCATTTATGACCATATTTGTGTTTTTGGGTTACCGCTTGTATAGCAATCAGTATCCATCGTGAAATTTCAAAGTGTCCATAATGCACTCAGGTCGCCCCCGACAGAGAGAGGGCCGTAGTAGGGTGTTTCCATAGCGGGCATTAATATCAGAATGACCCTTAAATGCATTTAGGACCATATTTGAATTTTGGGTTACCAGATGCACGTTTTCAATCACCAGGTGCACGGTTTCAATCACCAGGTGCACGGCTCTATTTCCTCCTCCAGCACTTGTCAAACAGTCCATAAAGCACCCAGGACGGCCCTGAGTGAAAGAGGGCCGTAGTAGGGTGCTCCTATAGCGGGCATTAAAATCAGAATGACCGTTAAATGCATTTATGACCATATTTGTGTTTTTGGGTTACCAGATGCACGGTTTCAATCACCAGGTGCACGGCTCTATTTCCTCCTCCAGCACTTGTCAAACAGTCCATAAAGCACCCAGGACGGCCCTGAGTGAAAGAGGGCCGTAGTAGGGTGCTCCTATAGCGGGCATTAAAATCAGAATGACCGTTAAATGCATTTATGACCATATTGTTGTTTTTGGGTTACCGCTTGTATAGCAATCAGTATCCATCGTGAAATTTCAAAGTGTCCATAATGCACTCAGGTCGCCCCCGACAGAGAGAGGGCCGTAGTAGGGGTTTCCATAGCGGGCATTAATATCAGAATGACCCTTAAATGCATTTAGGACCATATTTGAATTTTTGGGTTACCAGATGCACGTTTTCAATCACCAGGTGCACGGTTTCAATCACCAGGTGCACGGCTCTATTTCCTCCTCCAGCACTTGTCAAACAGTCCATAAAGCACCCAGGACGGCCCTGAGTGAAAGAGGGCCGTAGTAGGGTGCTCCTATAGCGGGCATTAAAATCAGAATGACCGTTAAATGCATTTATGACCATATTTGTGTTTTGGGTTACCAGATGCACGGTTTCAATCACCAGGTGCACGGCTCTATTTCCTCCTCCAGCACTTGTCAAACAGTCCATAAAGCACCCAGGACGGCCCTGAGTGAAAGAGGGCCGTAGTAGGGTGCTCCTATAGCGGGCATTAAAATCAGAATGACCGTTAAATGCATTTATGACCATATTTGTGTTTTGGGTTACCGCTTGTATAGCAATCAGTATCCATCGTGAAATTTCAAAGTGTCCATAATGCACTCAGGTCGCCCCCGACAGAGAGAGGGCCGTAGTAGGGTGTTTCCATAGCGGGCATTAATATCAGAATGACCCTTAAATGCATTTAGGACCATATTTGAATTTTTGGGTTACCAGATGCACGTTTTCAATCACCAGGTGCACGGTTTCAATCACCAGGTGCACGGCTCTATTTCCTCCTCCAGCACTTGTCAAACAGTCCATAAAGCACCCAGGACGGCCCTGAGTGAAAGAGGGCCGTAGTAGGGTGCTCCTATAGCGGGCATTAAAATCAGAATGACCGTTAAATGCATTTATGACCATATTTGTGTTTTTGGGTTACCAGATGCACGGTTTCAATCACCAGGTGCACGGCTCTATTTCCTCCTCCAGCACTTGTCAAACAGTCCATAAAGCACCCAGGACGGCCCTGAGTGAAAGAGGGCCGTAGTAGGGTGCTCCTATAGCGGGCATTAAAATCAGAATGACCGTTAAATGCATTTATGACCATATTTGTGTTTTGGGTTACCGCTTGTATAGCAATCAGTATCCATCGTGAAATTTCAAAGTGTCCATAATGCACTCAGGTCGCCCCCGACAGAGAGAGGGCCGTAGTAGGGTGTTTCCATAGCGGGCATTAATATCAGAATGACCCTTAAATGCATTTAGGACCATATTTGAATTTTTGGGTTACCAGATGCACGTTTTCAATCACCAGGTGCACGGTTTCAATCACCAGGTGCACGGCTCTATTTCCTCCTCCAGCACTTGTCAAACAGTCCATAAAGCACCCAGGACGGCCCTGAGTGAAAGAGGGCCGTAGTAGGGTGCTCCTATAGCGGGCATTAAAATCAGAATGACCGTTAAATGCATTTATGACCATATTTGTGTTTTGGGTTACCAGATGCACGGTTTCAATCACCAGGTGCACGGCTCTATTTCCTCCTCCAGCACTTGTCAAACAGTCCATAAAGCACCCAGGACGGCCCTGAGTGAAAGAGGGCCGTAGTAGGGTGCTCCTATAGCGGGCATTAAAATCAGAATGACCGTTAAATGCATTTATGACCATATTTGTGTTTTGGGTTACCGCTTGTATAGCAATCAGTATCCATCGTGAAATTTCAAAGTGTCCATAATGCACTCAGGTCGCCCCGACAGAGAGAGGGCCGTAGTAGGGTGTTTCCATAGCGGGCATTAATATCAGAATGACCCTTAAATGCATTTAGGACCATATTTGAATTTTTGGGTTACCAGATGCACGTTTTCAATCACCAGGTGCACGGTTTCAATCACCAGGTGCACGGCTCTATTTCCTCCTCCAGCACTTGTCAAACAGTCCATAAAGCACCCAGGACGGCCCTGAGTGAAAGAGGGCCGTAGTAGGGTGCTCCTATAGCGGGCATTAAAATCAGAATGACCGTTAAATGCATTTATGACCATATTTGTGTTTTGGGTTACCAGATGCACGGTTTCAATCACCAGGTGCACGGCTCTATTTCCTCCTCCAGCACTTGTCAAACAGTCCATAAAGCACCCAGGACGGCCCTGAGTGAAAGAGGGCCGTAGTAGGGTGCTCCTATAGCGGGCATTAAAATCAGAATGACCGTTAAATGCATTTATGACCATATTTGTGTTTTTGGGTTACCGCTTGTATAGCAATCAGTATCATCGTGAAATTTCAAAGTGTCCATAATGCACTCAGGTCGCCCCCGACAGAGAGAGGGCCGTAGTAGGGTGTTTCCATAGCGGGCATTAATATCAGAATGACCCTTAAATGCATTTAGGACCATATTTGAATTTTTGGGTTACCAGATGCACGTTTTCAATCACCAGGTGCACGGTTTCAATCACCAGGTGCACGGCTCTATTTCCTCCTCCAGCACTTGTCAAACAGTCCATAAAGCACCCAGGACGGCCCTGAGTGAAAGAGGGCCGTAGTAGGGTGCTCCTATAGCGGGCATTAAAATCAGAATGACCGTTAAATGCATTTATGACCATATTTGTGTTTTTGGGTTACCGCTTGTATAGCAATCAGTATCCATCGTGAAATTTCAAAGTGTCCATAATGCACTCAGGTCGCCCCCGACAGAGAGAGGGCCGTAGTAGGGTGTTTCCATAGCGGGCATTAATATCAGAATGACCCTTAAATGCATTTAGGACCATATTTGAATTTTTGGGTTACCAGATGCACGTTTTCAATCACCAGGTGCACGGTTTCAATCACCAGGTGCACGGCTCTATTTCCTCCTCCAGCACTTGTCAAACAGTCCATAAAGCACCCAGGACGGCCCTGAGTGAAAGAGGGCCGTAGTAGGGTGCTCCTATAGCGGGCATTAAAATCAGAATGACCGTTAAATGCATTTATGACCATATTTGTGTTTTTGGGTTACCAGATGCACGGTTTCAATCACCAGGTGCACGGCTCTATTTCCTCCTCCAGCACTTGTCAAACAGTCCATAAAGCACCCAGGACGCCCTGAGTGAAAGAGGGCCGTAGTAGGGTGCTCCTATAGCGGGCATTAAAATCAGAATGACCCGTTAAATGCATTTATGACCATATTTGTGTTTTTGGGTTACCAGATGCACGGTTTTCAATCACCAGGTGCACGGCTCTATTTCCTCCTCCAGCACTTGTCAAACAGTCCATAAAGCACCCAGGACGGCCCTGAGTGAAAGAGGGCCGTAGTAGGGTGCTCTATAGCGGGCATTAAAATCAGAATGACCGTTAAATGCATTTATGACCATATTTGTGTTTTTGGGTTACCAGATGCACGGTTTCAATCACCAGGTGCACGGCTCTATTTCCTCCTCCAGCACTTGTCAAACAGTCCATAAAGCACCCAGGACGCCCTGAGTGAAAGAGGGCCGTAGTAGGGTGCTCCTATAGCGGGCATTAAAATCAGAATGACCGTTAAATGCATTTATGACCATATTTTGTTTTTGGGTTACCAGATGCACGGTTTCAATCACCAGGTGCACGGCTCTATTTCCTCCTCCAGCACTTGTCAAACAGTCCATAAAGCACCCAGGACGGCCCTGAGTGAAAGAGGGCCGTAGTAGGGTGCTCCTATAGCGGGCATTAAAATCAGAATGACCGTTAAATGCATTTATGACCATATTTGTGTTTTTGGGTTACCGCTTGTATAGCAATCAGTATCCATCGTGAAATTTCAAAGTGTCCATAATGCACTCAGGTCGCCCCGACAGAGAGAGGGCCGTAGTAGGGTGTTTCCATAGCGGGCATTAATATCAGAATGACCCTTAAATGCATTTAGGACCATATTTGAATTTTTGGGTTACCAGATGCACGTTTTCAATCACCAGGTGCACGGTTTCAATCACCAGGTGCACGGCTCTATTTCCTCCTCCAGCACTTGTCAAACAGTCCATAAAGCACCCAGGACGGCCCTGAGTGAAAGAGGGCCGTAGTAGGGTGCTCCTATAGCGGGCATTAAAATCAGAATGACCGTTAAATGCATTTATGACCATATTTGTGTTTTTGGGTTACCAGATGCACGGTTTCAATCACCAGGTGCACGGCTCTATTTCTCCTCCAGCACTTGTCAAACAGTCCATAAAGCACCCAGGACGGCCCTGAGTGAAAGAGGGCCGTAGTAGGGTGCTCCTATAGCGGGCATTAAAATCAGAATGACCGTTAAATGCATTTATGACCATTTGTGTTTTTGGGTTACCAGATGCACGGTTTCAATCACCAGGTGCACGGCTCTATTTCCTCCTCCAGCACTTGTCAAACAGTCCATAAAGCACCCAGGACGGCCCTGAGTGAAAGAGGGCCGTAGTAGGGTGCTCCTATAGCGGGCATTAAAATCAGAATGACCGTTAAATGCATTTATGACCATATTTGTGTTTTGGGTTACCGCTTGTATAGCAATCAGTATCCATCGTGAAATTTCAAAGTGTCCATAATGCACTCAGGTCGCCCCCGACAGAGAGAGGGCCGTAGTAGGGTGTTTCCATAGCGGGCATTAATATCAGAATGACCCTTAAATGCATTTAGGACCATATTTGAATTTTTGGGTTACCAGATGCACGTTTCAATCACCAGGTGCACGGTTTCAATCACCAGGTGCACGGCTCTATTTCCTCCTCCAGCACTTGTCAAACAGTCCATAAAGCACCCAGGACGGCCCTGAGTGAAAGAGGGCCGTAGTAGGGTGCTCCTATAGCGGGCATTAAAATCAGAATGACCGTTAAATGCATTTATGACCATATTTGTGTTTTTGGGTTACCGCTTGTATAGCAATCAGTATCCATCGTGAAATTTCAAAGTGTCCATAATGCACTCAGGTCGCCCCGACAGAGAGAGGGCCGTAGTAGGGTGTTTCCATAGCGGGCATTAATATCAGAATGACCCTTAAATGCATTTAGGACCATATTTGAATTTTGGGTTACCAGATGCACGTTTTCAATCACCAGGTGCACGGTTTCAATCACCAGGTGCACGGCTCTATTTCTCCTCCAGCACTTGTCAAACAGTCCATAAAGCACCCAGGACGGCCCTGAGTGAAAGAGGGCCGTAGTAGGGTGCTCCTATAGCGGGCATTAAAATCAGAATGACCGTTAAATGCATTTATGACCATATTTGTGTTTTTGGGTTACCAGATGCACGGTTTCAATCACCAGGTGCACGGCTCTATTTCCTCCTCCAGCACTTGTCAAACAGTCCATAAAGCACCCAGGACGGCCCTGAGTGAAAGAGGGCCGTAGTAGGGTGCTCCTATAGCGGGCATTAAAATCAGAATGACCGTTAAATGCATTTATGACCATATTTGTGTTTTGGGTTACCGCTTGTATAGCAATCAGTATCCATCGTGAAATTTCAAAGTGTCCATAATGCACTCAGGTCGCCCCCGACAGAGAGAGGGCCGTAGTAGGGTGTTTCCATAGCGGGCATTAATATCAGAATGACCCTTAAATGCATTTAGGACCATATTTGAATTTTTGGGTTACCAGATGCACGTTTTCAATCACCAGGTGCACGGTTTCAATCACCAGGTGCACGGCTCTATTTCCTCCTCCAGCACTTGTCAAACAGTCCATAAAGCACCCAGGACGGCCCTGAGTGAAAGAGGGCCGTAGTAGGGTGCTCCTATAGCGGGCATTAAAATCAGAATGACCGTTAAATGCATTTATGACCATATTTGTGTTTTTGGGTTACCAGATGCACGGTTTCAATCACCAGGTGCACGGCTCTATTTCCTCCTCCAGCACTTGTCAAACAGTCCATAAAGCACCCAGGACGGCCCTGAGTGAAAGAGGGCCGTAGTAGGGTGCTCCTATAGCGGGCATTAAAATCAGAATGACCGTTAAATGCATTTATGACCATATTTGTGTTTTTGGGTTACGCTTGTATAGCAATCAGTATCCATCGTGAAATTTCAAAGTGTCCATAATGCACTCAGGTCGCCCCCGACAGAGAGAGGGCCGTAGTAGGGTGTTTCCATAGCGGGCATTAATATCAGAATGACCCTTAAATGCATTTAGGACCATATTTGAATTTTTGGGTTACCAGATGCACGTTTTCAATCACCAGGTGCACGGTTTCAATCACCAGGTGCACGGCTCTATTTCCTCCTCCAGCACTTGTCAAACAGTCCATAAAGCACCCAGGACGGCCCTGAGTGAAAGAGGGCCGTAGTAGGGTGCTCCTATAGCGGGCATTAAAATCAGAATGACCGTTAAATGCATTTATGACCATATTTGTGTTTTTGGGTTACCAGATGCACGGTTTCAATCACCAGGTGCACGGCTCTATTTCCTCCTCCAGCACTTGTCAAACAGTCCATAAAGCACCCAGGACGGCCCTGAGTGAAAGAGGGCCGTAGTAGGGTGCTCCTATAGCGGGCATTAAAATCAGAATGACCGTTAAATGCATTTATGACCATATTTGTGTTTTTGGGTTACCGCTTGTATAGCAATCAGTATCCATCGTGAAATTTCAAAGTGTCCATAATGCACTCAGGTCGCCCCCGACAGAGAGAGGGCCGTAGTAGGGGTTTCCATAGCGGGCATTAATATCAGAATGACCCTTAAATGCATTTAGGACCATATTTGAATTTTTGGGTTACCAGATGCACGTTTTCAATCACCAGGTGCACGGTTTCAATCACCAGGTGCACGGCTCTATTCCTCCTCCAGCACTTGTCAAACAGTCCATAAAGCACCCAGGACGGCCCTGAGTGAAAGAGGGCGTACGTAGTAGGGTGCTCCTATAGCGGGCATTAAAATCAGAATGACCGTTAAATGCATTTATGACCATATTTGTGTTTTTGGGTTACCAGATGCACGGTTTCAATCACCAGGTGCACGGCTCTATTTCCTCCTCCAGCACTTGTCAAACAGTCCATAAAGCACCCAGGACGGCCCTGAGTGAAAGAGGGCCGTAGTAGGGTGCTCCTATAGCGGGCATTAAAATCAGAATGACCGTTAAATGCATTTATGACCATATTTGTGTTTTTGGGTTACCGCTTGTATAGCAATCAGTATCCATCGTGAAATTTCAAAGTGTCCATAATGCACTCAGGTCGCCCCCGACAGAGAGAGGGCCGTAGTAGGGTGTTTCCATAGCGGGCATTAATATCAGAATGACCCTTAAATGCATTTAGGACCATATTTGAATTTTTGGGTTACCAGATGCACGTTTTCAATCACCAGGTGCACGGTTTCAATCACCAGGTGCACGGCTCTATTTCCTCCTCCAGCACTTGTCAAACAGTCCATAAAGCACCCAGGACGGCCCTGAGTGAAAGAGGGCCGTAGTAGGGTGCTCCTATAGCGGGCATTAAAATCAGAATGACCGTTAAATGCATTTATGACCATATTTGTGTTTTTGGGTTACCAGATGCACGGTTTCAATCACCAGGTGCACGGCTCTATTTCCTCCTCCAGCACTTGTCAAACAGTCCATAAAGCACCCAGGACGGCCCTGAGTGAAAGAGGGCCGTAGTAGGGTGCTCCTATAGCGGGCATTAAAATCAGAATGACCGTTAAATGCATTTATGACCATATTTGTGTTTTTGGGTTACCGCTTGTATAGCAATCAGTATCCATCGTGAAATTTCAAAGTGTCCATAATGCACTCAGGTCGCCCCCGACAGAGAGAGGGCCGTAGTAGGGTGTTTCCATAGCGGGCATTAATATCAGAATGACCCTTAAATGCATTTAGGACCATATTTGAATTTTTGGGTTACCAGATGCACGTTTTCAATCACCAGGTGCACGGTTTCAATCACCAGGTGCACGGCTCTATTTCCTCCTCCAGCACTTGTCAAACAGTCCATAAAGCACCCAGGACGGCCCTGAGTGAAAGAGGGCCGTAGTAGGGTGCTCCTATAGCGGGCATTAAAATCAGAATGACCGTTAAATGCATTTATGACCATATTTGTGTTTTTGGGTTACCAGATGCACGGTTTCAATCACCAGGTGCACGGCTCTATTTCCTCCTCCAGCACTTGTCAAACAGTCCATAAAGCACCCAGGACGGCCCTGAGTGAAAGAGGGCCGTAGTAGGGTGCTCCTATAGCGGGCATTAAAATCAGAATGACCGTTAAATGCATTTATGACCATATTTGTGTTTTTGGGTTACCGCTTGTATAGCAATCAGTATCCATCGTGAAATTTCAAAGTGTCCATAATGCACTCAGGTCGCCCCCGACAGAGAGAGGGCCGTAGTAGGGTGTTTCCATAGCGGGCATTAATATCAGAATGACCCTTAAATGCATTTAGGACCATATTTGAATTTTTGGGTTACCAGATGCACGTTTTCAATCACCAGGTGCACGGTTTCAATCACCAGGTGCACGGCTCTATTTCCTCCTCCAGCACTTGTCAAACAGTCCATAAAGCACCCAGGACGGCCCTGAGTGAAAGAGGGCCGTAGTAGGGTGCTCCTATAGCGGGCATTAAAATCAGAATGACCGTTAAATGCATTTATGACCATATTTGTGTTTTGGGTTACCAGATGCACGGTTTCAATCACCAGGTGCACGGCTCTATTTCCTCCTCCAGCACTTGTCAAACAGTCCATAAAGCACCCAGGACGGCCCTGAGTGAAAGAGGGCCGTAGTAGGGTGCTCCTATAGCGGGCATTAAAATCAGAATGACCGTTAAATGCATTTATGACCATATTTGTGTTTTTGGGTTACCAGATGCACGGTTTCAATCACCAGGTGCACGGCTCTATTTCCTCCTCCAGCACTTGTCAAACAGTCCATAAAGCACCCAGGACGGCCCTGAGTGAAAGAGGGCCGTAGTAGGGTGCTCCTATAGCGGGCATTAAAATCAGAATGACCGTTAAATGCATTTATGACCATATTTGTGTTTTTGGGTTACCGCTTGTATAGCAATCAGTATCCATCGTGAAATTTCAAAGTGTCCATAATGCACTCAGGTCGCCCCCGACAGAGAGAGGGCCGTAGTAGGGTGTTTCCATAGCGGGCATTAATATCAGAATGACCCTTAAATGCATTTAGGACCATATTTGAATTTTTGGGTTACCAGATGCACGTTTTCAATCACCAGGTGCACGGTTTCAATCACCAGGTGCACGGCTCTATTTCCTCCTCCAGCACTTGTCAAACAGTCCATAAAGCACCCAGGACGGCCCTGAGTGAAAGAGGGCCGTAGTAGGGTGCTCCTATAGCGGGCATTAAAATCAGAATGACCGTTAAATGCATTTATGACCATATTTGTGTTTTTGGGTTACCAGATGCACGGTTTCAATCACCAGGTGCACGGCTCTATTTCCTCCTCCAGCACTTGTCAAACAGTCCATAAAGCACCCAGGACGGCCCTGAGTGAAAGAGGGCCGTAGTAGGGTGCTCCTATAGCGGGCATTAAAATCAGAATGACCGTTAAATGCATTTATGACCATATTTGTGTTTTTGGGTTACCGCTTGTATAGCAATCAGTATCCATCGTGAAATTTCAAAGTGTCCATAATGCACTCAGGTCGCCCCCGACAGAGAGAGGGCCGTAGTAGGGTGTTTCCATAGCGGGCATTAATATCAGAATGACCCTTAAATGCATTTAGGACCATATTTGAATTTTTGGGTTACCAGATGCACGTTTTCAATCACCAGGTGCACGGTTTCAATCACCAGGTGCACGGCTCTATTTCCTCCTCCAGCACTTGTCAAACAGTCCATAAAGCACCCAGGACGGCCCTGAGTGAAAGAGGGCCGTAGTAGGGTGCTCCTATAGCGGGCATTAAAATCAGAATGACCGTTAAATGCATTTATGACCATATTTGTGTTTTTGGGTTACCAGATGCACGGTTTCAATCACCAGGTGCACGGCTCTATTTCCTCCTCCAGCACTTGTCAAACAGTCCATAAAGCACCCAGGACGGCCCTGAGTGAAAGAGGGCCGTAGTAGGGTGCTCCTATAGCGGGCATTAAAATCAGAATGACCGTTAAATGCATTTATGACCATATTTGTGTTTTTGGGTTACCAGATGCACGGTTTCAATCACCAGGTGCACGGCTCTATTTCCTCCTCCAGCACTTGTCAAACAGTCCATAAAGCACCCAGGACGGCCCTGAGTGAAAGAGGGCCGTAGTAGGGTGCTCCTATAGCGGGCATTAAAATCAGAATGACCGTTAAATGCATTTATGACCATATTTGTGTTTTGGGTTACCGCTTGTATAGCAATCAGTATCCATCGTGAAATTTCAAAGTGTCCATAATGCACTCAGGTCGCCCCCGACAGAGAGAGGGCCGTAGTAGGGTGTTTCCATAGCGGGCATTAATATCAGAATGACCCTTAAATGCATTTAGGACCATATTTGAATTTTTGGGTTACCAGATGCACGTTTTCAATCACCAGGTGCACGGTTTCAATCACCAGGTGCACGGCTCTATTTCCTCCTCCAGCACTTGTCAAACAGTCCATAAAGCACCCAGGACGGCCCTGAGTGAAAGAGGGCCGTAGTAGGGTGCTCCTATAGCGGGCATTAAAATCAGAATGACCGTTAAATGCATTTATGACCATATTTGTGTTTTGGGTTACCAGATGCACGGTTTCAATCACCAGGTGCACGGCTCTATTTCCTCCTCCAGCACTTGTCAAACAGTCCATAAAGCACCCAGGACGGCCCTGAGTGAAAGAGGGCCGTAGTAGGGTGCTCCTATAGCGGGCATTAAAATCAGAATGACCGTTAAATGCATTTATGACCATATTTGTGTTTTTGGGTTACCGCTTGTATAGCAATCAGTATCCATCGTGAAATTTCAAAGTGTCCATAATGCACTCAGGTCGCCCCCGACAGAGAGAGGGCCGTAGTAGGGTGTTTCCATAGCGGGCATTAATATCAGAATGACCCTTAAATGCATTTAGGACCATATTTGAATTTTTGGGTTACCAGATGCACGTTTTCAATCACCAGGTGCACGGTTTCAATCACCAGGTGCACGGCTCTATTTCCTCCTCCAGCACTTGTCAAACAGTCCATAAAGCACCCAGGACGGCCCTGAGTGAAAGAGGGCCGTAGTAGGGTGCTCCTATAGCGGGCATTAAAATCAGAATGACCGTTAAATGCATTTATGACCATATTTGTGTTTTTGGGTTACCAGATGCACGGTTTCAATCACCAGGTGCACGGCTCTATTTCCTCCTCCAGCACTTGTCAAACAGTCCATAAAGCACCCAGGACGGCCCTGAGTGAAAGAGGGCCGTAGTAGGGTGCTCCTATAGCGGGCATTAAAATCAGAATGACCGTTAAATGCATTTATGACCATATTTGTGTTTTTGGGTTACCGCTTGTATAGCAATCAGTATCCATCGTGAAATTTCAAAGTGTCCATAATGCACTCAGGTCGCCCCCGACAGAGAGAGGGCCGTAGTAGGGTGTTTCCATAGCGGGCATTAATATCAGAATGACCCTTAAATGCATTTAGGACCATATTTGAATTTTTGGGTTACCAGATGCACGTTTTCAATCACCAGGTGCACGGTTTCAATCACCAGGTGCACGGCTCTATTTCCTCCTCCAGCACTTGTCAAACAGTCCATAAAGCACCCAGGACGGCCCTGAGTGAAAGAGGGCCGTAGTAGGGTGCTCCTATAGCGGGCATTAAAATCAGAATGACCGTTAAATGCATTTATGACCATATTTGTGTTTTGGGTTACCAGATGCACGGTTTCAATCACCAGGTGCACGGCTCTATTTCCTCCTCCAGCACTTGTCAAACAGTCCATAAAGCACCCAGGACGGCCCTGAGTGAAAGAGGGCCGTAGTAGGGTGCTCCTATAGCGGGCATTAAAATCAGAATGACCGTTAAATGCATTTATGACCATATTTGTGTTTTTGGGTTACCGCTTGTATAGCAATCAGTATCCATCGTGAAATTTCAAAGTGTCCATAATGCACTCAGGTCGCCCCCGACAGAGAGAGGGCCGTAGTAGGGTGTTTCCATAGCGGGCATTAATATCAGAATGACCCTTAAATGCATTTAGGACCATATTTGAATTTTGGGTTACCAGATGCACGTTTTCAATCACCAGGTGCACGGTTTCA
Organism: Oncorhynchus kisutch; assembly: GCF_002021735.2. Taxonomy (NCBI): domain Eukaryota; kingdom Metazoa; phylum Chordata; class Actinopteri; order Salmoniformes; family Salmonidae; genus Oncorhynchus; species Oncorhynchus kisutch. The sequence continues at coordinate 29,365 of NW_022262312.1, read as the reverse complement.
ATCACCAGGTGCACGGCTCTATTTCCTCCTCCAGCACTTGTCAAACAGTCCATAAAGCACCCAGGACGGCCCTGAGTGAAAGAGGGCCGTAGTAGGGTGCTCCTATAGCGGGCATTAAAATCAGAATGACCGTTAAATGCATTTATGACCATATTTGTGTTTTTGGGTTACCAGATGCACGGTTTCAATCACCAGGTGCACGGCTCTATTTCCTCCTCCAGCACTTGTCAAACAGTCCATAAAGCACCCAGGACGGCCCTGAGTGAAAGAGGGCCGTAGTAGGGTGCTCCTATAGCGGGCATTAAAATCAGAATGACCGTTAAATGCATTTATGACCATATTTGTGTTTTTGGGTTACCGCTTGTATAGCAATCAGTATCCATCGTGAAATTTCAAAGTGTCCATAATGCACTCAGGTCGCCCCCGACAGAGAGAGGGCCGTAGTAGGGTGTTTCCATAGCGGGCATTAATATCAGAATGACCCTTAAATGCATTTAGGACCATATTTGAATTTTTGGGTTACCAGATGCACGTTTTCAATCACCAGGTGCACGGTTTCAATCACCAGGTGCACGGCTCTATTTCCTCCTCCAGCACTTGTCAAACAGTCCATAAAGCACCCAGGACGGCCCTGAGTGAAAGAGGGCCGTAGTAGGGTGCTCCTATAGCGGGCATTAAAATCAGAATGACCGTTAAATGCATTTATGACCATATTTGTGTTTTTGGGTTACCAGATGCACGGTTTCAATCACCAGGTGCACGGCTCTATTTCCTCCTCCAGCACTTGTCAAACAGTCCATAAAGCACCCAGGACGGCCCTGAGTGAAAGAGGGCCGTAGTAGGGTGCTCCTATAGCGGGCATTAAAATCAGAATGACCGTTAAATGCATTTATGACCATATTTGTGTTTTTGGGTTACCAGATGCACGGTTTCAATCACCAGGTGCACGGCTCTATTTCCTCCTCCAGCACTTGTCAAACAGTCCATAAAGCACCCAGGACGGCCCTGAGTGAAAGAGGGCCGTAGTAGGGTGCTCCTATAGCGGGCATTAAAATCAGAATGACCGTTAAATGCATTTATGACCATATTTGTGTTTTTGGGTTACCGCTTGTATAGCAATCAGTATCCATCGTGAAATTTCAAAGTGTCCATAATGCACTCAGGTCGCCCCCGACAGAGAGAGGGCCGTAGTAGGGTGTTTCCATAGCGGGCATTAATATCAGAATGACCCTTAAATGCATTTAGGACCATATTTGAATTTTTGGGTTACCAGATGCACGTTTTCAATCACCAGGTGCACGGTTTCAATCACCAGGTGCACGGCTCTATTTCCTCCTCCAGCACTTGTCAAACAGTCCATAAAGCACCCAGGACGGCCCTGAGTGAAAGAGGGCCGTAGTAGGGTGCTCCTATAGCGGGCATTAAAATCAGAATGACCGTTAAATGCATTTATGACCATATTTGTGTTTTTGGGTTACCAGATGCACGGTTTCAATCACCAGGTGCACGGCTCTATTTCCTCCTCCAGCACTTGTCAAACAGTCCATAAAGCACCCAGGACGGCCCTGAGTGAAAGAGGGCCGTAGTAGGGTGCTCCTATAGCGGGCATTAAAATCAGAATGACCGTTAAATGCATTTATGACCATATTTGTGTTTTTGGGTTACCGCTTGTATAGCAATCAGTATCCATCGTGAAATTTCAAAGTGTCCATAATGCACTCAGGTCGCCCCCGACAGAGAGAGGGCCGTAGTAGGGTGTTTCCATAGCGGGCATTAATATCAGAATGACCCTTAAATGCATTTAGGACCATATTTGAATTTTTGGGTTACCAGATGCACGTTTTCAATCACCAGGTGCACGGTTTCAATCACCAGGTGCACGGCTCTATTTCCTCCTCCAGCACTTGTCAAACAGTCCATAAAGCACCCAGGACGGCCCTGAGTGAAAGAGGGCCGTAGTAGGGTGCTCCTATAGCGGGCATTAAAATCAGAATGACCGTTAAATGCATTTATGACCATATTTGTGTTTTTGGGTTACCAGATGCACGGTTTCAATCACCAGGTGCACGGCTCTATTTCCTCCTCCAGCACTTGTCAAACAGTCCATAAAGCACCCAGGACGGCCCTGAGTGAAAGAGGGCCGTAGTAGGGTGCTCCTATAGCGGGCATTAAAATCAGAATGACCGTTAAATGCATTTATGACCATATTTGTGTTTTTGGGTTACCGCTTGTATAGCAATCAGTATCCATCGTGAAATTTCAAAGTGTCCATAATGCACTCAGGTCGCCCCCGACAGAGAGAGGGCCGTAGTAGGGTGTTTCCATAGCGGGCATTAATATCAGAATGACCCTTAAATGCATTTAGGACCATATTTGAATTTTTGGGTTACCAGATGCACGTTTTCAATCACCAGGTGCACGGTTTCAATCACCAGGTGCACGGCTCTATTTCCTCCTCCAGCACTTGTCAAACAGTCCATAAAGCACCCAGGACGGCCCTGAGTGAAAGAGGGCCGTAGTAGGGTGCTCCTATAGCGGGCATTAAAATCAGAATGACCGTTAAATGCATTTATGACCATATTTGTGTTTTGGGTTACCAGATGCACGGTTTCAATCACCAGGTGCACGGCTCTATTTCCTCCTCCAGCACTTGTCAAACAGTCCATAAAGCACCCAGGACGGCCCTGAGTGAAAGAGGGCCGTAGTAGGGTGCTCCTATAGCGGGCATTAAAATCAGAATGACCGTTAAATGCATTTATGACCATATTTGTGTTTTTGGGTTACCGCTTGTATAGCAATCAGTATCCATCGTGAAATTTCAAAGTGTCCATAATGCACTCAGGTCGCCCCCGACAGAGAGAGGGCCGTAGTAGGGTGTTTCCATAGCGGGCATTAATATCAGAATGACCCTTAAATGCATTTAGGACCATATTTGAATTTTTGGGTTACCAGATGCACGTTTTCAATCACCAGGTGCACGGTTTCAATCACCAGGTGCACGGCTCTATTTCCTCCTCCAGCACTTGTCAAACAGTCCATAAAGCACCCAGGACGGCCCTGAGTGAAAGAGGGCCGTAGTAGGGTGCTCCTATAGCGGGCATTAAAATCAGAATGACCGTTAAATGCATTTATGACCATATTTGTGTTTTTGGGTTACCAGATGCACGGTTTCAATCACCAGGTGCACGGCTCTATTTCCTCCTCCAGCACTTGTCAAACAGTCCATAAAGCACCCAGGACGGCCCTGAGTGAAAGAGGGCCGTAGTAGGGTGCTCCTATAGCGGGCATTAAAATCAGAATGACCGTTAAATGCATTTATGACCATATTTGTGTTTTTGGGTTACCGCTTGTATAGCAATCAGTATCCATCGTGAAATTTCAAAGTGTCCATAATGCACTCAGGTCGCCCCCGACAGAGAGAGGGCCGTAGTAGGGTGTTTCCATAGCGGGCATTAATATCAGAATGACCCTTAAATGCATTTAGGACCATATTTGAATTTTTGGGTTACCAGATGCACGTTTTCAATCACCAGGTGCACGGTTTCAATCACCAGGTGCACGGCTCTATTTCCTCCTCCAGCACTTGTCAAACAGTCCATAAAGCACCCAGGACGGCCCTGAGTGAAAGAGGGCCGTAGTAGGGTGCTCCTATAGCGGGCATTAAAATCAGAATGACCGTTAAATGCATTTATGACCATATTTGTGTTTTTGGGTTACCAGATGCACGGTTTCAATCACCAGGTGCACGGCTCTATTTCCTCCTCCAGCACTTGTCAAACAGTCCATAAAGCACCCAGGACGGCCCTGAGTGAAAGAGGGCCGTAGTAGGGTGCTCCTATAGCGGGCATTAAAATCAGAATGACCGTTAAATGCATTTATGACCATATTTGTGTTTTTGGGTTACCGCTTGTATAGCAATCAGTATCCATCGTGAAATTTCAAAGTGTCCATAATGCACTCAGGTCGCCCCCGACAGAGAGAGGGCCGTAGTAGGGTGTTTCCATAGCGGGCATTAATATCAGAATGACCCTTAAATGCATTTAGGACCATATTTGAATTTTTGGGTTACCAGATGCACGTTTTCAATCACCAGGTGCACGGTTTCAATCACCAGGTGCACGGCTCTATTTCCTCCTCCAGCACTTGTCAAACAGTCCATAAAGCACCCAGGACGGCCCTGAGTGAAAGAGGGCCGTAGTAGGGTGCTCCTATAGCGGGCATTAAAATCAGAATGACCGTTAAATGCATTTATGACCATATTTGTGTTTTTGGGTTACCAGATGCACGGTTTCAATCACCAGGTGCACGGCTCTATTTCCTCCTCCAGCACTTGTCAAACAGTCCATAAAGCACCCAGGACGGCCCTGAGTGAAAGAGGGCCGTAGTAGGGTGCTCCTATAGCGGGCATTAAAATCAGAATGACCGTTAAATGCATTTATGACCATATTTGTGTTTTTGGGTTACCGCTTGTATAGCAATCAGTATCCATCGTGAAATTTCAAAGTGTCCATAATGCACTCAGGTCGCCCCCGACAGAGAGAGGGCCGTAGTAGGGTGTTTCCATAGCGGGCATTAATATCAGAATGACCCTTAAATGCATTTAGGACCATATTTGAATTTTTGGGTTACCAGATGCACGTTTTCAATCACCAGGTGCACGGTTTCAATCACCAGGTGCACGGCTCTATTTCCTCCTCCAGCACTTGTCAAACAGTCCATAAAGCACCCAGGACGGCCCTGAGTGAAAGAGGGCCGTAGTAGGGTGCTCCTATAGCGGGCATTAAAATCAGAATGACCGTTAAATGCATTTATGACCATATTTGTGTTTTTGGGTTACCAGATGCACGGTTTCAATCACCAGGTGCACGGCTCTATTTCCTCCTCCAGCACTTGTCAAACAGTCCATAAAGCACCCAGGACGGCCCTGAGTGAAAGAGGGCCGTAGTAGGGTGCTCCTATAGCGGGCATTAAAATCAGAATGACCGTTAAATGCATTTATGACCATATTTGTGTTTTTGGGTTACCAGATGCACGGTTTCAATCACCAGGTGCACGGCTCTATTTCCTCCTCCAGCACTTGTCAAACAGTCCATAAAGCACCCAGGACGGCCCTGAGTGAAAGAGGGCCGTAGTAGGGTGCTCCTATAGCGGGCATTAAAATCAGAATGACCGTTAAATGCATTTATGACCATATTTGTGTTTTTGGGTTACCGCTTGTATAGCAATCAGTATCCATCGTGAAATTTCAAAGTGTCCATAATGCACTCAGGTCGCCCCCGACAGAGAGAGGGCCGTAGTAGGGTGTTTCCATAGCGGGCATTAATATCAGAATGACCCTTAAATGCATTTAGGACCATATTTGAATTTTGGGTTACCAGATGCACGTTTTCAATCACCAGGTGCACGGTTTCAATCACCAGGTGCACGGCTCTATTTCCTCCTCCAGCACTTGTCAAACAGTCCATAAAGCACCCAGGACGGCCCTGAGTGAAAGAGGGCCGTAGTAGGGTGCTCCTATAGCGGGCATTAAAATCAGAATGACCGTTAAATGCATTTATGACCATATTTGTGTTTTTGGGTTACCAGATGCACGGTTTCAATCACCAGGTGCACGGCTCTATTTCCTCCTCCAGCACTTGTCAAACAGTCCATAAAGCACCCAGGACGGCCCTGAGTGAAAGAGGGCCGTAGTAGGGTGCTCCTATAGCGGGCATTAAAATCAGAATGACCGTTAAATGCATTTATGACCATATTTGTGTTTTTGGGTTACCGCTTGTATAGCAATCAGTATCCATCGTGAAATTTCAAAGTGTCCATAATGCACTCAGGTCGCCCCCGACAGAGAGAGGGCCGTAGTAGGGTGTTTCCATAGCGGGCATTAATATCAGAATGACCCTTAAATGCATTTAGGACCATATTTGAATTTTTGGGTTACCAGATGCACGTTTTCAATCACCAGGTGCACGGTTTCAATCACCAGGTGCACGGCTCTATTTCCTCCTCCAGCACTTGTCAAACAGTCCATAAAGCACCCAGGACGGCCCTGAGTGAAAGAGGGCCGTAGTAGGGTGCTCCTATAGCGGGCATTAAAATCAGAATGACCGTTAAATGCATTTATGACCATATTTGTGTTTTTGGGTTACCAGATGCACGGTTTCAATCACCAGGTGCACGGCTCTATTTCCTCCTCCAGCACTTGTCAAACAGTCCATAAAGCACCCAGGACGGCCCTGAGTGAAAGAGGGCCGTAGTAGGGTGCTCCTATAGCGGGCATTAAAATCAGAATGACCGTTAAATGCATTTATGACCATATTTGTGTTTTTGGGTTACCAGATGCACGGTTTCAATCACCAGGTGCACGGCTCTATTTCCTCCTCCAGCACTTGTCAAACAGTCCATAAAGCACCCAGGACGGCCCTGAGTGAAAGAGGGCCGTAGTAGGGTGCTCCTATAGCGGGCATTAAAATCAGAATGACCGTTAAATGCATTTATGACCATATTTGTGTTTTTGGGTTACCGCTTGTATAGCAATCAGTATCCATCGTGAAATTTCAAAGTGTCCATAATGCACTCAGGTCGCCCCCGACAGAGAGAGGGCCGTAGTAGGGTGTTTCCATAGCGGGCATTAATATCAGAATGACCCTTAAATGCATTTAGGACCATATTTGAATTTTTGGGTTACCAGATGCACGTTTTCAATCACCAGGTGCACGGTTTCAATCACCAGGTGCACGGCTCTATTTCCTCCTCCAGCACTTGTCAAACAGTCCATAAAGCACCCAGGACGGCCCTGAGTGAAAGAGGGCCGTAGTAGGGTGCTCCTATAGCGGGCATTAAAATCAGAATGACCGTTAAATGCATTTATGACCATATTTGTGTTTTTGGGTTACCAGATGCACGGTTTCAATCACCAGGTGCACGGCTCTATTTCCTCCTCCAGCACTTGTCAAACAGTCCATAAAGCACCCAGGACGGCCCTGAGTGAAAGAGGGCCGTAGTAGGGTGCTCCTATAGCGGGCATTAAAATCAGAATGACCGTTAAATGCATTTATGACCATATTTGTGTTTTGGGTTACCGCTTGTATAGCAATCAGTATCCATCGTGAAATTTCAAAGTGTCCATAATGCACTCAGGTCGCCCCCGACAGAGAGAGGGCCGTAGTAGGGTGTTTCCATAGCGGGCATTAATATCAGAATGACCCTTAAATGCATTTAGGACCATATTTGAATTTTTGGGTTACCAGATGCACGTTTTCAATCACCAGGTGCACGGTTTCAATCACCAGGTGCACGGCTCTATTTCCTCCTCCAGCACTTGTCAAACAGTCCATAAAGCACCCAGGACGGCCCTGAGTGAAAGAGGGCCGTAGTAGGGTGCTCCTATAGCGGGCATTAAAATCAGAATGACCGTTAAATGCATTTATGACCATATTTGTGTTTTTGGGTTACCAGATGCACGGTTTCAATCACCAGGTGCACGGCTCTATTTCCTCCTCCAGCACTTGTCAAACAGTCCATAAAGCACCCAGGACGGCCCTGAGTGAAAGAGGGCCGTAGTAGGGTGCTCCTATAGCGGGCATTAAAATCAGAATGACCGTTAAATGCATTTATGACCATATTTGTGTTTTTGGGTTACCAGATGCACGGTTTCAATCACCAGGTGCACGGCTCTATTTCCTCCTCCAGCACTTGTCAAACAGTCCATAAAGCACCCAGGACGGCCCTGAGTGAAAGAGGGCCGTAGTAGGGTGCTCCTATAGCGGGCATTAAAATCAGAATGACCGTTAAATGCATTTATGACCATATTTGTGTTTTTGGGTTACCGCTTGTATAGCAATCAGTATCCATCGTGAAATTTCAAAGTGTCCATAATGCACTCAGGTCGCCCCCGACAGAGAGAGGGCCGTAGTAGGGTGTTTCCATAGCGGGCATTAATATCAGAATGACCCTTAAATGCATTTAGGACCATATTTGAATTTTTGGGTTACCAGATGCACGTTTTCAATCACCAGGTGCACGGTTTCAATCACCAGGTGCACGGCTCTATTTCCTCCTCCAGCACTTGTCAAACAGTCCATAAAGCACCCAGGACGGCCCTGAGTGAAAGAGGGCCGTAGTAGGGTGCTCCTATAGCGGGCATTAAAATCAGAATGACCGTTAAATGCATTTATGACCATATTTGTGTTTTTGGGTTACCAGATGCACGGTTTCAATCACCAGGTGCACGGCTCTATTTCCTCCTCCAGCACTTGTCAAACAGTCCATAAAGCACCCAGGACGGCCCTGAGTGAAAGAGGGCCGTAGTAGGGTGCTCCTATAGCGGGCATTAAAATCAGAATGACCGTTAAATGCATTTATGACCATATTTGTGTTTTTGGGTTACCGCTTGTATAGCAATCAGTATCCATCGTGAAATTTCAAAGTGTCCATAATGCACTCAGGTCGCCCCCGACAGAGAGAGGGCCGTAGTAGGGTGTTTCCATAGCGGGCATTAATATCAGAATGACCCTTAAATGCATTTAGGACCATATTTGAATTTTTGGGTTACCAGATGCACGTTTTCAATCACCAGGTGCACGGTTTCAATCACCAGGTGCACGGCTCTATTTCCTCCTCCAGCACTTGTCAAACAGTCCATAAAGCACCCAGGACGGCCCTGAGTGAAAGAGGGCCGTAGTAGGGTGCTCCTATAGCGGGCATTAAAATCAGAATGACCGTTAAATGCATTTATGACCATATTTGTGTTTTGGGTTACCAGATGCACGGTTTCAATCACCAGGTGCACGGCTCTATTTCCTCCTCCAGCACTTGTCAAACAGTCCATAAAGCACCCAGGACGGCCCTGAGTGAAAGAGGGCCGTAGTAGGGTGCTCCTATAGCGGGCATTAAAATCAGAATGACCGTTAAATGCATTTATGACCATATTTGTGTTTTTGGGTTACCGCTTGTATAGCAATCAGTATCCATCGTGAAATTTCAAAGTGTCCATAATGCACTCAGGTCGCCCCCGACAGAGAGAGGGCCGTAGTAGGGTGTTTCCATAGCGGGCATTAATATCAGAATGACCCTTAAATGCATTTAGGACCATATTTGAATTTTTGGGTTACCAGATGCACGTTTTCAATCACCAGGTGCACGGTTTCAATCACCAGGTGCACGGCTCTATTTCCTCCTCCAGCACTTGTCAAACAGTCCATAAAGCACCCAGGACGGCCCTGAGTGAAAGAGGGCCGTAGTAGGGTGCTCCTATAGCGGGCATTAAAATCAGAATGACCGTTAAATGCATTTATGACCATATTTGTGTTTTTGGGTTACCAGATGCACGGTTTCAATCACCAGGTGCACGGCTCTATTTCCTCCTCCAGCACTTGTCAAACAGTCCATAAAGCACCCAGGACGGCCCTGAGTGAAAGAGGGCCGTAGTAGGGTGCTCCTATAGCGGGCATTAAAATCAGAATGACCGTTAAATGCATTTATGACCATATTTGTGTTTTTGGGTTACCGCTTGTATAGCAATCAGTATCCATCGTGAAATTTCAAAGTGTCCATAATGCACTCAGGTCGCCCCGACAGAGAGAGGGCCGTAGTAGGGTGTTTCCATAGCGGGCATTAATATCAGAATGACCCTTAAATGCATTTAGGACCATATTTGAATTTTTGGGTTACCAGATGCACGTTTTCAATCACCAGGTGCACGGTTTCAATCACCAGGTGCACGGCTCTATTTCCTCCTCCAGCACTTGTCAAACAGTCCATAAAGCACCCAGGACGGCCCTGAGTGAAAGAGGGCCGTAGTAGGGTGCTCCTATAGCGGGCATTAAAATCAGAATGACCGTTAAATGCATTTATGACCATATTTGTGTTTTTGGGTTACCAGATGCACGGTTTCAATCACCAGGTGCACGGCTCTATTTCCTCCTCCAGCACTTGTCAAACAGTCCATAAAGCACCCAGGACGGCCCTGAGTGAAAGAGGGCCGTAGTAGGGTGCTCCTATAGCGGGCATTAAAATCAGAATGACCGTTAAATGCATTTATGACCATATTTGTGTTTTTGGGTTACCGCTTGTATAGCAATCAGTATCCATCGTGAAATTTCAAAGTGTCCATAATGCACTCAGGTCGCCCCCGACAGAGAGAGGGCCGTAGTAGGGTGTTTCCATAGCGGGCATTAATATCAGAATGACCCTTAAATGCATTTAGGACCATATTTGAATTTTTGGGTTACCAGATGCACGTTTTCAATCACCAGGTGCACGGTTTCAATCACCAGGTGCACGGCTCTATTTCCTCCTCCAGCACTTGTCAAACAGTCCATAAAGCACCCAGGACGGCCCTGAGTGAAAGAGGGCCGTAGTAGGGTGCTCCTATAGCGGGCATTAAAATCAGAATGACCGTTAAATGCATTTATGACCATATTTGTGTTTTTGGGTTACCAGATGCACGGTTTCAATCACCAGGTGCACGGCTCTATTTCCTCCTCCAGCACTTGTCAAACAGTCCATAAAGCACCCAGGACGGCCCTGAGTGAAAGAGGGCCGTAGTAGGGTGCTCCTATAGCGGGCATTAAAATCAGAATGACCGTTAAATGCATTTATGACCATATTTGTGTTTTTGGGTTACCGCTTGTATAGCAATCAGTATCCATCGTGAAATTTCAAAGTGTCCATAATGCACTCAGGTCGCCCCCGACAGAGAGAGGGCCGTAGTAGGGTGTTTCCATAGCGGGCATTAATATCAGAATGACCCTTAAATGCATTTAGGACCATATTTGAATTTTTGGGTTACCAGATGCACGTTTTCAATCACCAGGTGCACGGTTTCAATCACCAGGTGCACGGCTCTATTTCCTCCTCCAGCACTTGTCAAACAGTCCATAAAGCACCCAGGACGGCCCTGAGTGAAAGAGGGCCGTAGTAGGGTGCTCCTATAGCGGGCATTAAAATCAGAATGACCGTTAAATGCATTTATGACCATATTTGTGTTTTTGGGTTACCAGATGCACGGTTTCAATCACCAGGTGCACGGCTCTATTTCCTCCTCCAGCACTTGTCAAACAGTCCATAAAGCACCCAGGACGGCCCTGAGTGAAAGAGGGCCGTAGTAGGGTGCTCCTATAGCGGGCATTAAAATCAGAATGACCGTTAAATGCATTTATGACCATATTTGTGTTTTTGGGTTACCGCTTGTATAGCAATCAGTATCCATCGTGAAATTTCAAAGTGTCCATAATGCACTCAGGTCGCCCCCGACAGAGAGAGGGCCGTAGTAGGGTGTTTCCATAGCGGGCATTAATATCAGAATGACCCTTAAATGCATTTAGGACCATATTTGAATTTTTGGGTTACCAGATGCACGTTTTCAATCACCAGGTGCACGGTTTCAATCACCAGGTGCACGGCTCTATTTCCTCCTCCAGCACTTGTCAAACAGTCCATAAAGCACCCAGGACGGCCCTGAGTGAAAGAGGGCCGTAGTAGGGTGCTCCTATAGCGGGCATTAAAATCAGAATGACCGTTAAATGCATTTATGACCATATTTGTGTTTTTGGGTTACCAGATGCACGGTTTCAATCACCAGGTGCACGGCTCTATTTCCTCCTCCAGCACTTGTCAAACAGTCCATAAAGCACCCAGGACGGCCCTGAGTGAAAGAGGGCCGTAGTAGGGTGCTCCTATAGCGGGCATTAAAATCAGAATGACCGTTAAATGCATTTATGACCATATTTGTGTTTTTGGGTTACCGCTTGTATAGCAATCAGTATCCATCGTGAAATTTCAAAGTGTCCATAATGCACTCAGGTCGCCCCCGACAGAGAGAGGGCCGTAGTAGGGTGTTTCCATAGCGGGCATTAATATCAGAATGACCCTTAAATGCATTTAGGACCATATTTGAATTTTTGGGTTACCAGATGCACGTTTTCAATCACCAGGTGCACGGTTTCAATCACCAGGTGCACGGCTCTATTTCCTCCTCCAGCACTTGTCAAACAGTCCATAAAGCACCCAGGACGGCCCTGAGTGAAAGAGGGCCGTAGTAGGGTGCTCCTATAGCGGGCATTAAAATCAGAATGACCGTTAAATGCATTTATGACCATATTTGTGTTTTTGGGTTACCAGATGCACGGTTTCAATCACCAGGTGCACGGCTCTATTTCCTCCTCCAGCACTTGTCAAACAGTCCATAAAGCACCCAGGACGGCCCTGAGTGAAAGAGGGCCGTAGTAGGGTGCTCCTATAGCGGGCATTAAAATCAGAATGACCGTTAAATGCATTTATGACCATATTTGTGTTTTTGGGTTACCGCTTGTATAGCAATCAGTATCCATCGTGAAATTTCAAAGTGTCCATAATGCACTCAGGTCGCCCCCGACAGAGAGAGGGCCGTAGTAGGGTGTTTCCATAGCGGGCATTAATATCAGAATGACCCTTAAATGCATTTAGGACCATATTTGAATTTTTGGGTTACCAGATGCACGTTTTCAATCACCAGGTGCACGGTTTCAATCACCAGGTGCACGGCTCTATTTCCTCCTCCAGCACTTGTCAAACAGTCCATAAAGCACCCAGGACGGCCCTGAGTGAAAGAGGGCCGTAGTAGGGTGCTCCTATAGCGGGCATTAAAATCAGAATGACCGTTAAATGCATTTATGACCATATTTGTGTTTTTGGGTTACCAGATGCACGGTTTCAATCACCAGGTGCACGGCTCTATTTCCTCCTCCAGCACTTGTCAAACAGTCCATAAAGCACCCAGGACGGCCCTGAGTGAAAGAGGGCCGTAGTAGGGTGCTCCTATAGCGGGCATTAAAATCAGAATGACCGTTAAATGCATTTATGACCATATTTGTGTTTTTGGGTTACCGCTTGTATAGCAATCAGTATCCATCGTGAAATTTCAAAGTGTCCATAATGCACTCAGGTCGCCCCCGACAGAGAGAGGGCCGTAGTAGGGTGTTTCCATAGCGGGCATTAATATCAGAATGACCCTTAAATGCATTTAGGACCATATTTGAATTTTTGGGTTACCAGATGCACGTTTTCAATCACCAGGTGCACGGTTTCAATCACCAGGTGCACGGCTCTATTTCCTCCTCCAGCACTTGTCAAACAGTCCATAAAGCACCCAGGACGGCCCTGAGTGAAAGAGGGCCGTAGTAGGGTGCTCCTATAGCGGGCATTAAAATCAGAATGACCGTTAAATGCATTTATGACCATATTTGTGTTTTTGGGTTACCAGATGCACGGTTTCAATCACCAGGTGCACGGCTCTATTTCCTCCTCCAGCACTTGTCAAACAGTCCATAAAGCACCCAGGACGGCCCTGAGTGAAAGAGGGCCGTAGTAGGGTGCTCCTATAGCGGGCATTAAAATCAGAATGACCGTTAAATGCATTTATGACCATATTTGTGTTTTTGGGTTACCGCTTGTATAGCAATCAGTATCCATCGTGAAATTTCAAAGTGTCCATAATGCACTCAGGTCGCCCCCGACAGAGAGAGGGCCGTAGTAGGGTGTTTCCATAGCGGGCATTAATATCAGAATGACCCTTAAATGCATTTAGGACCATATTTGAATTTTTGGGTTACCAGATGCACGTTTTCAATCACCAGGTGCACGGTTTCAATCACCAGGTGCACGGCTCTATTTCCTCCTCCAGCACTTGTCAAACAGTCCATAAAGCACCCAGGACGGCCCTGAGTGAAAGAGGGCCGTAGTAGGGTGCTCCTATAGCGGGCATTAAAATCAGAATGACCGTTAAATGCATTTATGACCATATTTGTGTTTTTGGGTTACCAGATGCACGGTTTCAATCACCAGGTGCACGGCTCTATTTCCTCCTCCAGCACTTGTCAAACAGTCCATAAAGCACCCAGGACGGCCCTGAGTGAAAGAGGGCCGTAGTAGGGTGCTCCTATAGCGGGCATTAAAATCAGAATGACCGTTAAATGCATTTATGACCATATTTGTGTTTTTGGGTTACCGCTTGTATAGCAATCAGTATCCATCGTGAAATTTCAAAGTGTCCATAATGCACTCAGGTCGCCCCCGACAGAGAGAGGGCCGTAGTAGGGTGTTTCCATAGCGGGCATTAATATCAGAATGACCCTTAAATGCATTTAGGACCATATTTGAATTTTTGGGTTACCAGATGCACGTTTTCAATCACCAGGTGCACGGTTTCAATCACCAGGTGCACGGCTCTATTTCCTCCTCCAGCACTTGTCAAACAGTCCATAAAGCACCCAGGACGGCCCTGAGTGAAAGAGGGCCGTAGTAGGGTGCTCCTATAGCGGGCATTAAAATCAGAATGACCGTTAAATGCATTTATGACCATATTTGTGTTTTTGGGTTACCAGATGCACGGTTTCAATCACCAGGTGCACGGCTCTATTTCCTCCTCCAGCACTTGTCAAACAGTCCATAAAGCACCCAGGACGGCCCTGAGTGAAAGAGGGCCGTAGTAGGGTGCTCCTATAGCGGGCATTAAAATCAGAATGACCGTTAAATGCATTTATGACCATATTTGTGTTTTTGGGTTACCGCTTGTATAGCAATCAGTATCCATCGTGAAATTTCAAAGTGTCCATAATGCACTCAGGTCGCCCCCGACAGAGAGAGGGCCGTAGTAGGGTGTTTCCATAGCGGGCATTAATATCAGAATGACCCTTAAATGCATTTAGGACCATATTTGAATTTTTGGGTTACCAGATGCACGTTTTCAATCACCAGGTGCACGGTTTCAATCACCAGGTGCACGGCTCTATTTCCTCCTCCAGCACTTGTCAAACAGTCCATAAAGCACCCAGGACGGCCCTGAGTGAAAGAGGGCCGTAGTAGGGTGCTCCTATAGCGGGCATTAAAATCAGAATGACCGTTAAATGCATTTATGACCATATTTGTGTTTTTGGGTTACCAGATGCACGGTTTCAATCACCAGGTGCACGGCTCTATTTCCTCCTCCAGCACTTGTCAAACAGTCCATAAAGCACCCAGGACGGCCCTGAGTGAAAGAGGGCCGTAGTAGGGTGCTCCTATAGCGGGCATTAAAATCAGAATGACCGTTAAATGCATTTATGACCATATTTGTGTTTTTGGGTTACCGCTTGTATAGCAATCAGTATCCATCGTGAAATTTCAAAGTGTCCATAATGCACTCAGGTCGCCCCCGACAGAGAGAGGGCCGTAGTAGGGTGTTTCCATAGCGGGCATTAATATCAGAATGACCCTTAAATGCATTTAGGACCATATTTGAATTTTTGGGTTACCAGATGCACGTTTTCAATCACCAGGTGCACGGTTTCAATCACCAGGTGCACGGCTCTATTTCCTCCTCCAGCACTTGTCAAACAGTCCATAAAGCACCCAGGACGGCCCTGAGTGAAAGAGGGCCGTAGTAGGGTGCTCCTATAGCGGGCATTAAAATCAGAATGACCGTTAAATGCATTTATGACCATATTTGTGTTTTTGGGTTACCAGATGCACGGTTTCAATCACCAGGTGCACGGCTCTATTTCCTCCTCCAGCACTTGTCAAACAGTCCATAAAGCACCCAGGACGGCCCTGAGTGAAAGAGGGCCGTAGTAGGGTGCTCCTATAGCGGGCATTAAAATCAGAATGACCGTTAAATGCATTTATGACCATATTTGTGTTTTTGGGTTACCGCTTGTATAGCAATCAGTATCCATCGTGAAATTTCAAAGTGTCCATAATGCACTCAGGTCGCCCCCGACAGAGAGAGGGCCGTAGTAGGGTGTTTCCATAGCGGGCATTAATATCAGAATGACCCTTAAATGCATTTAGGACCATATTTGAATTTTTGGGTTACCAGATGCACGTTTTCAATCACCAGGTGCACGGTTTCAATCACCAGGTGCACGGCTCTATTTCCTCCTCCAGCACTTGTCAAACAGTCCATAAAGCACCCAGGACGGCCCTGAGTGAAAGAGGGCCGTAGTAGGGTGCTCCTATAGCGGGCATTAAAATCAGAATGACCGTTAAATGCATTTATGACCATATTTGTGTTTTTGGGTTACCAGATGCACGGTTTCAATCACCAGGTGCACGGCTCTATTTCCTCCTCCAGCACTTGTCAAACAGTCCATAAAGCACCCAGGACGGCCCTGAGTGAAAGAGGGCCGTAGTAGGGTGCTCCTATAGCGGGCATTAAAATCAGAATGACCGTTAAATGCATTTATGACCATATTTGTGTTTTTGGGTTACCGCTTGTATAGCAATCAGTATCCATCGTGAAATTTCAAAGTGTCCATAATGCACTCAGGTCGCCCCCGACAGAGAGAGGGCCGTAGTAGGGTGTTTC
Source organism: Oncorhynchus kisutch (assembly GCF_002021735.2). Lineage (NCBI taxonomy): Eukaryota > Metazoa > Chordata > Actinopteri > Salmoniformes > Salmonidae > Oncorhynchus > Oncorhynchus kisutch. Next base: position 13,047 of record NW_022262312.1, on the reverse strand, counting down.
CATAGCGGGCATTAATATCAGAATGACCCTTAAATGCATTTAGGACCATATTTGAATTTTTGGGTTACCAGATGCACGTTTTCAATCACCAGGTGCACGGTTTCAATCACCAGGTGCACGGCTCTATTTCCTCCTCCAGCACTTGTCAAACAGTCCATAAAGCACCCAGGACGGCCCTGAGTGAAAGAGGGCCGTAGTAGGGTGCTCCTATAGCGGGCATTAAAATCAGAATGACCGTTAAATGCATTTATGACCATATTTGTGTTTTTGGGTTACCAGATGCACGGTTTCAATCACCAGGTGCACGGCTCTATTTCCTCCTCCAGCACTTGTCAAACAGTCCATAAAGCACCCAGGACGGCCCTGAGTGAAAGAGGGCCGTAGTAGGGTGCTCCTATAGCGGGCATTAAAATCAGAATGACCGTTAAATGCATTTATGACCATATTTGTGTTTTTGGGTTACCAGATGCACGGTTTCAATCACCAGGTGCACGGCTCTATTTCCTCCTCCAGCACTTGTCAAACAGTCCATAAAGCACCCAGGACGGCCCTGAGTGAAAGAGGGCCGTAGTAGGGTGCTCCTATAGCGGGCATTAAAATCAGAATGACCGTTAAATGCATTTATGACCATATTTGTGTTTTTGGGTTACCGCTTGTATAGCAATCAGTATCCATCGTGAAATTTCAAAGTGTCCATAATGCACTCAGGTCGCCCCCGACAGAGAGAGGGCCGTAGTAGGGTGTTTCCATAGCGGGCATTAATATCAGAATGACCCTTAAATGCATTTAGGACCATATTTGAATTTTTGGGTTACCAGATGCACGTTTTCAATCACCAGGTGCACGGTTTCAATCACCAGGTGCACGGCTCTATTTCCTCCTCCAGCACTTGTCAAACAGTCCATAAAGCACCCAGGACGGCCCTGAGTGAAAGAGGGCCGTAGTAGGGTGCTCCTATAGCGGGCATTAAAATCAGAATGACCGTTAAATGCATTTATGACCATATTTGTGTTTTTGGGTTACCAGATGCACGGTTTCAATCACCAGGTGCACGGCTCTATTTCCTCCTCCAGCACTTGTCAAACAGTCCATAAAGCACCCAGGACGGCCCTGAGTGAAAGAGGGCCGTAGTAGGGTGCTCCTATAGCGGGCATTAAAATCAGAATGACCGTTAAATGCATTTATGACCATATTTGTGTTTTTGGGTTACCGCTTGTATAGCAATCAGTATCCATCGTGAAATTTCAAAGTGTCCATAATGCACTCAGGTCGCCCCCGACAGAGAGAGGGCCGTAGTAGGGTGTTTCCATAGCGGGCATTAATATCAGAATGACCCTTAAATGCATTTAGGACCATATTTGAATTTTTGGGTTACCAGATGCACGTTTTCAATCACCAGGTGCACGGTTTCAATCACCAGGTGCACGGCTCTATTTCCTCCTCCAGCACTTGTCAAACAGTCCATAAAGCACCCAGGACGGCCCTGAGTGAAAGAGGGCCGTAGTAGGGTGCTCCTATAGCGGGCATTAAAATCAGAATGACCGTTAAATGCATTTATGACCATATTTGTGTTTTTGGGTTACCAGATGCACGGTTTCAATCACCAGGTGCACGGCTCTATTTCCTCCTCCAGCACTTGTCAAACAGTCCATAAAGCACCCAGGACGGCCCTGAGTGAAAGAGGGCCGTAGTAGGGTGCTCCTATAGCGGGCATTAAAATCAGAATGACCGTTAAATGCATTTATGACCATATTTGTGTTTTTGGGTTACCAGATGCACGGTTTCAATCACCAGGTGCACGGCTCTATTTCCTCCTCCAGCACTTGTCAAACAGTCCATAAAGCACCCAGGACGGCCCTGAGTGAAAGAGGGCCGTAGTAGGGTGCTCCTATAGCGGGCATTAAAATCAGAATGACCGTTAAATGCATTTATGACCATATTTGTGTTTTTGGGTTACCGCTTGTATAGCAATCAGTATCCATCGTGAAATTTCAAAGTGTCCATAATGCACTCAGGTCGCCCCCGACAGAGAGAGGGCCGTAGTAGGGTGTTTCCATAGCGGGCATTAATATCAGAATGACCCTTAAATGCATTTAGGACCATATTTGAATTTTTGGGTTACCAGATGCACGTTTTCAATCACCAGGTGCACGGTTTCAATCACCAGGTGCACGGCTCTATTTCCTCCTCCAGCACTTGTCAAACAGTCCATAAAGCACCCAGGACGGCCCTGAGTGAAAGAGGGCCGTAGTAGGGTGCTCCTATAGCGGGCATTAAAATCAGAATGACCGTTAAATGCATTTATGACCATATTTGTGTTTTTGGGTTACCAGATGCACGGTTTCAATCACCAGGTGCACGGCTCTATTTCCTCCTCCAGCACTTGTCAAACAGTCCATAAAGCACCCAGGACGGCCCTGAGTGAAAGAGGGCCGTAGTAGGGTGCTCCTATAGCGGGCATTAAAATCAGAATGACCGTTAAATGCATTTATGACCATATTTGTGTTTTTGGGTTACCGCTTGTATAGCAATCAGTATCCATCGTGAAATTTCAAAGTGTCCATAATGCACTCAGGTCGCCCCCGACAGAGAGAGGGCCGTAGTAGGGTGTTTCCATAGCGGGCATTAATATCAGAATGACCCTTAAATGCATTTAGGACCATATTTGAATTTTTGGGTTACCAGATGCACGTTTTCAATCACCAGGTGCACGGTTTCAATCACCAGGTGCACGGCTCTATTTCCTCCTCCAGCACTTGTCAAACAGTCCATAAAGCACCCAGGACGGCCCTGAGTGAAAGAGGGCCGTAGTAGGGTGCTCCTATAGCGGGCATTAAAATCAGAATGACCGTTAAATGCATTTATGACCATATTTGTGTTTTTGGGTTACCAGATGCACGGTTTCAATCACCAGGTGCACGGCTCTATTTCCTCCTCCAGCACTTGTCAAACAGTCCATAAAGCACCCAGGACGGCCCTGAGTGAAAGAGGGCCGTAGTAGGGTGCTCCTATAGCGGGCATTAAAATCAGAATGACCGTTAAATGCATTTATGACCATATTTGTGTTTTTGGGTTACCGCTTGTATAGCAATCAGTATCCATCGTGAAATTTCAAAGTGTCCATAATGCACTCAGGTCGCCCCCGACAGAGAGAGGGCCGTAGTAGGGTGTTTCCATAGCGGGCATTAATATCAGAATGACCCTTAAATGCATTTAGGACCATATTTGAATTTTTGGGTTACCAGATGCACGTTTTCAATCACCAGGTGCACGGTTTCAATCACCAGGTGCACGGCTCTATTTCCTCCTCCAGCACTTGTCAAACAGTCCATAAAGCACCCAGGACGGCCCTGAGTGAAAGAGGGCCGTAGTAGGGTGCTCCTATAGCGGGCATTAAAATCAGAATGACCGTTAAATGCATTTATGACCATATTTGTGTTTTTGGGTTACCAGATGCACGGTTTCAATCACCAGGTGCACGGCTCTATTTCCTCCTCCAGCACTTGTCAAACAGTCCATAAAGCACCCAGGACGGCCCTGAGTGAAAGAGGGCCGTAGTAGGGTGCTCCTATAGCGGGCATTAAAATCAGAATGACCGTTAAATGCATTTATGACCATATTTGTGTTTTTGGGTTACCGCTTGTATAGCAATCAGTATCCATCGTGAAATTTCAAAGTGTCCATAATGCACTCAGGTCGCCCCCGACAGAGAGAGGGCCGTAGTAGGGTGTTTCCATAGCGGGCATTAATATCAGAATGACCCTTAAATGCATTTAGGACCATATTTGAATTTTTGGGTTACCAGATGCACGTTTTCAATCACCAGGTGCACGGTTTCAATCACCAGGTGCACGGCTCTATTTCCTCCTCCAGCACTTGTCAAACAGTCCATAAAGCACCCAGGACGGCCCTGAGTGAAAGAGGGCCGTAGTAGGGTGCTCCTATAGCGGGCATTAAAATCAGAATGACCGTTAAATGCATTTATGACCATATTTGTGTTTTTGGGTTACCAGATGCACGGTTTCAATCACCAGGTGCACGGCTCTATTTCCTCCTCCAGCACTTGTCAAACAGTCCATAAAGCACCCAGGACGGCCCTGAGTGAAAGAGGGCCGTAGTAGGGTGCTCCTATAGCGGGCATTAAAATCAGAATGACCGTTAAATGCATTTATGACCATATTTGTGTTTTTGGGTTACCGCTTGTATAGCAATCAGTATCCATCGTGAAATTTCAAAGTGTCCATAATGCACTCAGGTCGCCCCCGACAGAGAGAGGGCCGTAGTAGGGTGTTTCCATAGCGGGCATTAATATCAGAATGACCCTTAAATGCATTTAGGACCATATTTGAATTTTTGGGTTACCAGATGCACGTTTTCAATCACCAGGTGCACGGTTTCAATCACCAGGTGCACGGCTCTATTTCCTCCTCCAGCACTTGTCAAACAGTCCATAAAGCACCCAGGACGGCCCTGAGTGAAAGAGGGCCGTAGTAGGGTGCTCCTATAGCGGGCATTAAAATCAGAATGACCGTTAAATGCATTTATGACCATATTTGTGTTTTTGGGTTACCAGATGCACGGTTTCAATCACCAGGTGCACGGCTCTATTTCCTCCTCCAGCACTTGTCAAACAGTCCATAAAGCACCCAGGACGGCCCTGAGTGAAAGAGGGCCGTAGTAGGGTGCTCCTATAGCGGGCATTAAAATCAGAATGACCGTTAAATGCATTTATGACCATATTTGTGTTTTTGGGTTACCGCTTGTATAGCAATCAGTATCCATCGTGAAATTTCAAAGTGTCCATAATGCACTCAGGTCGCCCCCGACAGAGAGAGGGCCGTAGTAGGGTGTTTCCATAGCGGGCATTAATATCAGAATGACCCTTAAATGCATTTAGGACCATATTTGAATTTTTGGGTTACCAGATGCACGTTTTCAATCACCAGGTGCACGGTTTCAATCACCAGGTGCACGGCTCTATTTCCTCCTCCAGCACTTGTCAAACAGTCCATAAAGCACCCAGGACGGCCCTGAGTGAAAGAGGGCCGTAGTAGGGTGCTCCTATAGCGGGCATTAAAATCAGAATGACCGTTAAATGCATTTATGACCATATTTGTGTTTTTGGGTTACCAGATGCACGGTTTCAATCACCAGGTGCACGGCTCTATTTCCTCCTCCAGCACTTGTCAAACAGTCCATAAAGCACCCAGGACGGCCCTGAGTGAAAGAGGGCCGTAGTAGGGTGCTCCTATAGCGGGCATTAAAATCAGAATGACCGTTAAATGCATTTATGACCATATTTGTGTTTTTGGGTTACCGCTTGTATAGCAATCAGTATCCATCGTGAAATTTCAAAGTGTCCATAATGCACTCAGGTCGCCCCCGACAGAGAGAGGGCCGTAGTAGGGTGTTTCCATAGCGGGCATTAATATCAGAATGACCCTTAAATGCATTTAGGACCATATTTGAATTTTTGGGTTACCAGATGCACGTTTTCAATCACCAGGTGCACGGTTTCAATCACCAGGTGCACGGCTCTATTTCCTCCTCCAGCACTTGTCAAACAGTCCATAAAGCACCCAGGACGGCCCTGAGTGAAAGAGGGCCGTAGTAGGGTGCTCCTATAGCGGGCATTAAAATCAGAATGACCGTTAAATGCATTTATGACCATATTTGTGTTTTTGGGTTACCAGATGCACGGTTTCAATCACCAGGTGCACGGCTCTATTTCCTCCTCCAGCACTTGTCAAACAGTCCATAAAGCACCCAGGACGGCCCTGAGTGAAAGAGGGCCGTAGTAGGGTGCTCCTATAGCGGGCATTAAAATCAGAATGACCGTTAAATGCATTTATGACCATATTTGTGTTTTTGGGTTACCGCTTGTATAGCAATCAGTATCCATCGTGAAATTTCAAAGTGTCCATAATGCACTCAGGTCGCCCCCGACAGAGAGAGGGCCGTAGTAGGGTGTTTCCATAGCGGGCATTAATATCAGAATGACCCTTAAATGCATTTAGGACCATATTTGAATTTTTGGGTTACCAGATGCACGTTTTCAATCACCAGGTGCACGGTTTCAATCACCAGGTGCACGGCTCTATTTCCTCCTCCAGCACTTGTCAAACAGTCCATAAAGCACCCAGGACGGCCCTGAGTGAAAGAGGGCCGTAGTAGGGTGCTCCTATAGCGGGCATTAAAATCAGAATGACCGTTAAATGCATTTATGACCATATTTGTGTTTTTGGGTTACCAGATGCACGGTTTCAATCACCAGGTGCACGGCTCTATTTCCTCCTCCAGCACTTGTCAAACAGTCCATAAAGCACCCAGGACGGCCCTGAGTGAAAGAGGGCCGTAGTAGGGTGCTCCTATAGCGGGCATTAAAATCAGAATGACCGTTAAATGCATTTATGACCATATTTGTGTTTTTGGGTTACCGCTTGTATAGCAATCAGTATCCATCGTGAAATTTCAAAGTGTCCATAATGCACTCAGGTCGCCCCCGACAGAGAGAGGGCCGTAGTAGGGTGTTTCCATAGCGGGCATTAATATCAGAATGACCCTTAAATGCATTTAGGACCATATTTGAATTTTTGGGTTACCAGATGCACGTTTTCAATCACCAGGTGCACGGTTTCAATCACCAGGTGCACGGCTCTATTTCCTCCTCCAGCACTTGTCAAACAGTCCATAAAGCACCCAGGACGGCCCTGAGTGAAAGAGGGCCGTAGTAGGGTGCTCCTATAGCGGGCATTAAAATCAGAATGACCGTTAAATGCATTTATGACCATATTTGTGTTTTTGGGTTACCAGATGCACGGTTTCAATCACCAGGTGCACGGCTCTATTTCCTCCTCCAGCACTTGTCAAACAGTCCATAAAGCACCCAGGACGGCCCTGAGTGAAAGAGGGCCGTAGTAGGGTGCTCCTATAGCGGGCATTAAAATCAGAATGACCGTTAAATGCATTTATGACCATATTTGTGTTTTTGGGTTACCGCTTGTATAGCAATCAGTATCCATCGTGAAATTTCAAAGTGTCCATAATGCACTCAGGTCGCCCCCGACAGAGAGAGGGCCGTAGTAGGGTGTTTCCATAGCGGGCATTAATATCAGAATGACCCTTAAATGCATTTAGGACCATATTTGAATTTTTGGGTTACCAGATGCACGTTTTCAATCACCAGGTGCACGGTTTCAATCACCAGGTGCACGGCTCTATTTCCTCCTCCAGCACTTGTCAAACAGTCCATAAAGCACCCAGGACGGCCCTGAGTGAAAGAGGGCCGTAGTAGGGTGCTCCTATAGCGGGCATTAAAATCAGAATGACCGTTAAATGCATTTATGACCATATTTGTGTTTTTGGGTTACCAGATGCACGGTTTCAATCACCAGGTGCACGGCTCTATTTCCTCCTCCAGCACTTGTCAAACAGTCCATAAAGCACCCAGGACGGCCCTGAGTGAAAGAGGGCCGTAGTAGGGTGCTCCTATAGCGGGCATTAAAATCAGAATGACCGTTAAATGCATTTATGACCATATTTGTGTTTTTGGGTTACCGCTTGTATAGCAATCAGTATCCATCGTGAAATTTCAAAGTGTCCATAATGCACTCAGGTCGCCCCCGACAGAGAGAGGGCCGTAGTAGGGTGTTTCCATAGCGGGCATTAATATCAGAATGACCCTTAAATGCATTTAGGACCATATTTGAATTTTTGGGTTACCAGATGCACGTTTTCAATCACCAGGTGCACGGTTTCAATCACCAGGTGCACGGCTCTATTTCCTCCTCCAGCACTTGTCAAACAGTCCATAAAGCACCCAGGACGGCCCTGAGTGAAAGAGGGCCGTAGTAGGGTGCTCCTATAGCGGGCATTAAAATCAGAATGACCGTTAAATGCATTTATGACCATATTTGTGTTTTTGGGTTACCAGATGCACGGTTTCAATCACCAGGTGCACGGCTCTATTTCCTCCTCCAGCACTTGTCAAACAGTCCATAAAGCACCCAGGACGGCCCTGAGTGAAAGAGGGCCGTAGTAGGGTGCTCCTATAGCGGGCATTAAAATCAGAATGACCGTTAAATGCATTTATGACCATATTTGTGTTTTTGGGTTACCAGATGCACGGTTTCAATCACCAGGTGCACGGCTCTATTTCCTCCTCCAGCACTTGTCAAACAGTCCATAAAGCACCCAGGACGGCCCTGAGTGAAAGAGGGCCGTAGTAGGGTGCTCCTATAGCGGGCATTAAAATCAGAATGACCGTTAAATGCATTTATGACCATATTTGTGTTTTTGGGTTACCGCTTGTATAGCAATCAGTATCCATCGTGAAATTTCAAAGTGTCCATAATGCACTCAGGTCGCCCCCGACAGAGAGAGGGCCGTAGTAGGGTGTTTCCATAGCGGGCATTAATATCAGAATGACCCTTAAATGCATTTAGGACCATATTTGAATTTTTGGGTTACCAGATGCACGTTTTCAATCACCAGGTGCACGGTTTCAATCACCAGGTGCACGGCTCTATTTCCTCCTCCAGCACTTGTCAAACAGTCCATAAAGCACCCAGGACGGCCCTGAGTGAAAGAGGGCCGTAGTAGGGTGCTCCTATAGCGGGCATTAAAATCAGAATGACCGTTAAATGCATTTATGACCATATTTGTGTTTTTGGGTTACCAGATGCACGGTTTCAATCACCAGGTGCACGGCTCTATTTCCTCCTCCAGCACTTGTCAAACAGTCCATAAAGCACCCAGGACGGCCCTGAGTGAAAGAGGGCCGTAGTAGGGTGCTCCTATAGCGGGCATTAAAATCAGAATGACCGTTAAATGCATTTATGACCATATTTGTGTTTTTGGGTTACCGCTTGTATAGCAATCAGTATCCATCGTGAAATTTCAAAGTGTCCATAATGCACTCAGGTCGCCCCCGACAGAGAGAGGGCCGTAGTAGGGTGTTTCCATAGCGGGCATTAATATCAGAATGACCCTTAAATGCATTTAGGACCATATTTGAATTTTTGGGTTACCAGATGCACGTTTTCAATCACCAGGTGCACGGTTTCAATCACCAGGTGCACGGCTCTATTTCCTCCTCCAGCACTTGTCAAACAGTCCATAAAGCACCCAGGACGGCCCTGAGTGAAAGAGGGCCGTAGTAGGGTGCTCCTATAGCGGGCATTAAAATCAGAATGACCGTTAAATGCATTTATGACCATATTTGTGTTTTTGGGTTACCAGATGCACGGTTTCAATCACCAGGTGCACGGCTCTATTTCCTCCTCCAGCACTTGTCAAACAGTCCATAAAGCACCCAGGACGGCCCTGAGTGAAAGAGGGCCGTAGTAGGGTGCTCCTATAGCGGGCATTAAAATCAGAATGACCGTTAAATGCATTTATGACCATATTTGTGTTTTTGGGTTACCAGATGCACGGTTTCAATCACCAGGTGCACGGCTCTATTTCCTCCTCCAGCACTTGTCAAACAGTCCATAAAGCACCCAGGACGGCCCTGAGTGAAAGAGGGCCGTAGTAGGGTGCTCCTATAGCGGGCATTAAAATCAGAATGACCGTTAAATGCATTTATGACCATATTTGTGTTTTTGGGTTACCGCTTGTATAGCAATCAGTATCCATCGTGAAATTTCAAAGTGTCCATAATGCACTCAGGTCGCCCCCGACAGAGAGAGGGCCGTAGTAGGGTGTTTCCATAGCGGGCATTAATATCAGAATGACCCTTAAATGCATTTAGGACCATATTTGAATTTTTGGGTTACCAGATGCACGTTTTCAATCACCAGGTGCACGGTTTCAATCACCAGGTGCACGGCTCTATTTCCTCCTCCAGCACTTGTCAAACAGTCCATAAAGCACCCAGGACGGCCCTGAGTGAAAGAGGGCCGTAGTAGGGTGCTCCTATAGCGGGCATTAAAATCAGAATGACCGTTAAATGCATTTATGACCATATTTGTGTTTTTGGGTTACCAGATGCACGGTTTCAATCACCAGGTGCACGGCTCTATTTCCTCCTCCAGCACTTGTCAAACAGTCCATAAAGCACCCAGGACGGCCCTGAGTGAAAGAGGGCCGTAGTAGGGTGCTCCTATAGCGGGCATTAAAATCAGAATGACCGTTAAATGCATTTATGACCATATTTGTGTTTTTGGGTTACCGCTTGTATAGCAATCAGTATCCATCGTGAAATTTCAAAGTGTCCATAATGCACTCAGGTCGCCCCCGACAGAGAGAGGGCCGTAGTAGGGTGTTTCCATAGCGGGCATTAATATCAGAATGACCCTTAAATGCATTTAGGACCATATTTGAATTTTGGGTTACCAGATGCACGTTTTCAATCACCAGGTGCACGGTTTCAATCACCAGGTGCACGGCTCTATTTCCTCCTCCAGCACTTGTCAAACAGTCCATAAAGCACCCAGGACGGCCCTGAGTGAAAGAGGGCCGTAGTAGGGTGCTCCTATAGCGGGCATTAAAATCAGAATGACCGTTAAATGCATTTATGACCATATTTGTGTTTTTGGGTTACCAGATGCACGGTTTCAATCACCAGGTGCACGGCTCTATTTCCTCCTCCAGCACTTGTCAAACAGTCCATAAAGCACCCAGGACGGCCCTGAGTGAAAGAGGGCCGTAGTAGGGTGCTCCTATAGCGGGCATTAAAATCAGAATGACCGTTAAATGCATTTATGACCATATTTGTGTTTTTGGGTTACCGCTTGTATAGCAATCAGTATCCATCGTGAAATTTCAAAGTGTCCATAATGCACTCAGGTCGCCCCCGACAGAGAGAGGGCCGTAGTAGGGTGTTTCCATAGCGGGCATTAATATCAGAATGACCCTTAAATGCATTTAGGACCATATTTGAATTTTTGGGTTACCAGATGCACGTTTTCAATCACCAGGTGCACGGTTTCAATCACCAGGTGCACGGCTCTATTTCCTCCTCCAGCACTTGTCAAACAGTCCATAAAGCACCCAGGACGGCCCTGAGTGAAAGAGGGCCGTAGTAGGGTGCTCCTATAGCGGGCATTAAAATCAGAATGACCGTTAAATGCATTTATGACCATATTTGTGTTTTGGGTTACCAGATGCACGGTTTCAATCACCAGGTGCACGGCTCTATTTCCTCCTCCAGCACTTGTCAAACAGTCCATAAAGCACCCAGGACGGCCCTGAGTGAAAGAGGGCCGTAGTAGGGTGCTCCTATAGCGGGCATTAAAATCAGAATGACCGTTAAATGCATTTATGACCATATTTGTGTTTTTGGGTTACCGCTTGTATAGCAATCAGTATCCATCGTGAAATTTCAAAGTGTCCATAATGCACTCAGGTCGCCCCCGACAGAGAGAGGGCCGTAGTAGGTGGTTTCCATAGCGGGCATTAATATCAGAATGACCCTTAAATGCATTTAGGACCATATTTGAATTTTTGGGTTACCAGATGCACGTTTTCAATCACCAGGTGCACGGTTTCAATCACCAGGTGCACGGCTCTATTTCCTCCTCCAGCACTTGTCAAACAGTCCATAAAGCACCCAGGACGGCCCTGAGTGAAAGAGGGCCGTAGTAGGGTGCTCCTATAGCGGGCATTAAAATCAGAATGACCGTTAAATGCATTTATGACCATATTTGTGTTTTGGGTTACCAGATGCACGGTTTCAATCACCAGGTGCACGGCTCTATTTCCTCCTCCAGCACTTGTCAAACAGTCCATAAAGCACCCAGGACGGCCCTGAGTGAAAGAGGGCCGTAGTAGGGTGCTCCTATAGCGGGCATTAAAATCAGAATGACCGTTAAATGCATTTATGACCATATTTGTGTTTTTGGGTTACCGCTTGTATAGCAATCAGTATCCATCGTGAAATTTCAAAGTGTCCATAATGCACTCAGGTCGCCCCGACAGAGAGAGGGCCGTAGTAGGGTGTTTCCATAGCGGGCATTAATATCAGAATGACCCTTAAATGCATTTAGGACCATATTTGAATTTTTGGGTTACCAGATGCACGTTTTCAATCACCAGGTGCACGGTTTCAATCACCAGGTGCACGGCTCTATTTCCTCCTCCAGCACTTGTCAAACAGTCCATAAAGCACCCAGGACGGCCCTGAGTGAAAGAGGGCCGTAGTAGGGTGCTCCTATAGCGGGCATTAAAATCAGAATGACCGTTAAATGCATTTATGACCATATTTGTGTTTTTGGGTTACCAGATGCACGGTTTCAATCACCAGGTGCACGGCTCTATTTCCTCCTCCAGCACTTGTCAAACAGTCCATAAAGCACCCAGGACGGCCCTGAGTGAAAGAGGGCCGTAGTAGGGTGCTCCTATAGCGGGCATTAAAATCAGAATGACCGTTAAATGCATTTATGACCATATTTGTGTTTTTGGGTTACCAGATGCACGGTTTCAATCACCAGGTGCACGGCTCTATTTCCTCCTCCAGCACTTGTCAAACAGTCCATAAAGCACCCAGGACGGCCTGAGTGAAAGAGGGCCGTAGTAGGGTGCTCCTATAGCGGGCATTAAAATCAGAATGACCGTTAAATGCATTTATGACCATATTTGTGTTTTTGGGTTACCGCTTGTATAGCAATCAGTATCCATCGTGAAATTTCAAAGTGTCCATAATGCACTCAGGTCGCCCCCGACAGAGAGAGGGCCGTAGTAGGGGTTTCCATAGCGGGCATTAATATCAGAATGACCCTTAAATGCATTTAGGACCATATTTGAATTTTGGGTTACCAGATGCACGTTTCAATCACCAGGTGCACGGTTTCAATCACCAGGTGCACGGCTCTATTTCCTCCTCCAGCACTTGTCAAACAGTCCATAAAGCACCCAGGACGGCCCTGAGTGAAAGAGGGCCGTAGTAGGGTGCTCCTATAGCGGGCATTAAAATCAGAATGACCGTTAAATGCATTTATGACCATATTTGTGTTTTGGGTTTACCAGATGCACGGTTTCAATCACCAGGTGCACGGCTCTATTCCTCCTCCAGCACTTGTCAAACAGTAAATAAAGCACCCAGGACGG
>NW_022262311.1:70000-134963 GCF_002021735.2 Oncorhynchus kisutch | reverse complement strand
CCCTATAGAGCACCTACTACGGCCCTCTTTCACTCAGGGCCGTCCTGGGTGCTGTATGGACTGTTTGACAAGTCTGGAGGAGGAAATAGAGCCGTGCACCTGGTGATTGAAACCGTGCACCTGGTGATTGAAAACGTGCATCTGGTACCCAAAATTCCAATATGGTCCTAAATGCATTTAAGGGTCATTCTGATATTAATGCCCGCTATGGAAACACCCTACTACGGCCCTCTCTCTGTCGGGGGCGACCTGAGTGCATTATGGACACTTTGAAATTCACGAGGATACTGATTGCTATACAAGCGTAACCCAAAAACACAAATATGGTCATAAATGCATTTAACGGTCATTCTGATTTTAATGCCCGCTATAGGAGCACCCTACTACGGCCCTCTTTCACTCAGGGCCGTCCTGGGTGCTTTATGGACTGTTTGACAAGTGCTGGAGGAGGAAATAGAGCCGTGCACCTGGTGATTGAAACCGTGCATCTGGTAACCCAAAAACACAAATATGGTCATAAATGCATTTAACGGTCATTCTGATTTTAATGCCCGCTATAGAGCACCCTACTACGGCCCTCTTTCACTCAGGGCCGTCCTGGGTGCTTTATGGACTGTTTGACAAGTGCTGGAGGGGAATAGAGCCGTGCACCTGGTGATTGAACCGTGCATCTGGTAACCCAAAACACAAATATGGTCATAAATGCATTTAACGGTCATTCTGATTTAATGCCCGCTATAGAGCACCCTACTACGGCCTCTTTCACTCAGGCCGTCCTGGGTGCTTTATGGACTGTTTGACAAGTGCTGGAGAGAAATAGAGCCGTGCACCTGGATTGAAACCGTGCACCTGGTGATTGAAAACGTGCATCTGGTAACCCAAAAATTCAAATATGGTCCTAAATGCATTTAAGGGTCATTCTGATATTAATGCCCGCTATGGAAACACCCTACTACGGCCCTCTCTCTGTCGGGGCGACCTGAGTGCATTATGGACACTTTGAAATTTCACGATGGATACTGATTGCTATACAAGCGGTAACCCAAAAACACAAATATGGTCATAAATGCATTTAACGGTCATTCTGATTTTAATGCCCGCTATAGGAGCACCCTACTACGGCCCTCTTTCACTCAGGGCCGTCCTGGGTGCTTTATGGACTGTTTGACAAGTGCTGGAGGAGGAAATAGAGCCGTGCACCTGGTGATTGAAACGTGCATCTGGTAACCCAAAAACACAAATATGGTCATAAATGCATTTAACGGTCATTCTGATTTTAATGCCCGCTATAGGAGCACCCTACTACGGCCCTCTTTCACTCAGGGCCGTCCTGTGCTTTATGGACTGTTTGACAAGTGCTGGAGGAGGAAATAGAGCCGTGCACCTGGTGATTGAAACCGTGCATCTGGTAACCCAAAAACACAAATATGGTCATAAATGCATTTAACGGTCATTCTGATTTTAATGCCCGCTATAGGAGCACCCTACTACGGCCCTCTTTCACTCAGGGCCGTCCTGGGTGCTTTATGGACTGTTTGACAAGTGCTGGAGGAGGAAATAGAGCCGTGCACCTGGTGATTGAAACCGTGCACCTGGTGATTGAAAACGTGCATCTGGTAACCCAAAAATTCAAATATGGTCCTAAATGCATTTAAGGGTCATTCTGATATTAATGCCCGCTATGGAAACACCCTACTACGGCCCTCTCTCTGTCGGGGGCGACCTGAGTGCATTATGGACACTTTGAAATTTCACGATGGATACTGATTGCTATACAAGCGGTAACCCAAAAACACAAATATGGTCATAAATGCATTTAACGGTCATTCTGATTTTAATGCCCGCTATAGGAGCACCCTACTACGGCCCTCTTTCACTCAGGGCCGTCCTGGGTGCTTTATGGACTGTTTGACAAGTGCTGGAGGAGGAAATAGAGCCGTGCACCTGGTGATTGAAACCGTGCATCTGGTAACCCAAAAACACAAATATGGTCATAAATGCATTTAACGGTCATTCTGATTTTAATGCCCGCTATAGGAGCACCCTACTACGGCCCTCTTTCACTCAGGGCCGTCCTGGGTGCTTTATGGACTGTTTGACAAGTGCTGGAGGAGGAAATAGAGCCGTGCACCTGGTGATTGAAACCGTGCACCTGGTGATTGAAAACGTGCATCTGGTAACCCAAAAATTCAAATATGGTCCTAAATGCATTTAAGGGTCATTCTGATATTAATGCCCGCTATGGAAACACCCTACTACGGCCCTCTCTCTGTCGGGGGCGACCTGAGTGCATTATGGACACTTTGAAATTTCACGATGGATACTGATTGCTATACAAGCGGTAACCCAAAAACACAAATATGGTCATAAATGCATTTAACGGTCATTCTGATTTTAATGCCCGCTATAGGAGCACCCTACTACGGCCCTCTTTCACTCAGGGCCGTCCTGGGTGCTTTATGGACTGTTTGACAAGTGCTGGAGGAGGAAATAGAGCCGTGCACCTGGTGATTGAAACCGTGCATCTGGTAACCCAAAAACACAAATATGGTCATAAATGCATTTAACGGTCATTCTGATTTTAATGCCCGCTATAGGAGCACCCTACTACGGCCCTCTTTCACTCAGGGCCGTCCTGGGTGCTTTATGGACTGTTTGACAAGTGCTGGAGGAGGAAATAGAGCCGTGCACCTGGTGATTGAAACCGTGCATCTGGTAACCCAAAAACACAAATATGGTCATAAATGCATTTAACGGTCATTCTGATTTTAATGCCCGCTATAGGAGCACCCTACTACGGCCCTCTTTCACTCAGGGCCGTCCTGGGTGCTTTATGGACTGTTTGACAAGTGCTGGAGGAGGAAATAGAGCCGTGCACCTGGTGATTGAAACCGTGCACCTGGTGATTGAAAACGTGCATCTGGTAACCCAAAAATTCAAATATGGTCCTAAATGCATTTAAGGGTCATTCTGATATTAATGCCCGCTATGGAAACACCCTACTACGGCCCTCTCTCTGTCGGGGCGACCTGAGTGCATTATGGACACTTTGAAATTTCACGATGGATACTGATTGCTATACAAGCGGTAACCCAAAAACACAAATATGGTCATAAATGCATTTAACGGTCATTCTGATTTTAATGCCCGCTATAGGAGCACCCTACTACGGCCCTCTTTCACTCAGGGCCGTCCTGGGTGCTTTATGGACTGTTTGACAAGTGCTGGAGGAGGAAATAGAGCCGTGCACCTGGTGATTGAAACCGTGCATCTGGTAACCCAAAAACACAAATATGGTCATAAATGCATTTAACGGTCATTCTGATTTTAATGCCCGCTATAGGAGCACCCTACTACGGCCCTCTTTCACTCAGGGCCGTCCTGGGTGCTTTATGGACTGTTTGACAAGTGCTGGAGGAGGAAATAGAGCCGTGCACCTGGTGATTGAAACCGTGCATCTGGTAACCCAAAAACACAAATATGGTCATAAATGCATTTAACGGTCATTCTGATTTTAATGCCCGCTATAGGAGCACCCTACTACGGCCCTCTTTCACTCAGGGCCGTCCTGGGTGCTTTATGGACTGTTTGACAAGTGCTGGAGGAGGAAATAGAGCCGTGCACCTGGTGATTGAAACCGTGCACCTGGTGATTGAAAACGTGCATCTGGTAACCCAAAAATTCAAATATGGTCCTAAATGCATTTAAGGGTCATTCTGATATTAATGCCCGCTATGGAAACACCCTACTACGGCCCTCTCTCTGTCGGGGGCGACCTGAGTGCATTATGGACACTTTGAAATTTCACGATGGATACTGATTGCTATACAAGCGGTAACCCAAAAACACAAATATGGTCATAAATGCATTTAACGGTCATTCTGATTTTAATGCCCGCTATAGGAGCACCCTACTACGGCCCTCTTTCACTCAGGGCCGTCCTGGGTGCTTTATGGACTGTTTGACAAGTGCTGGAGGAGGAAATAGAGCCGTGCACCTGGTGATTGAAACCGTGCATCTGGTAACCCAAAACACAAATATGGTCATAAATGCATTTAACGGTCATTCTGATTTTAATGCCCGCTATAGGAGCACCCTACTACGGCCCTCTTTCACTCAGGGCCGTCCTGGGTGCTTTATGGACTGTTTGACAAGTGCTGGAGGAGGAAATAGAGCCGTGCACCTGGTGATTGAAACCGTGCACCTGGTGATTGAAAACGTGCATCTGGTAACCCAAAAATTCAAATATGGTCCTAAATGCATTTAAGGTCATTCTGATATTAATGCCCGCTATGGAGCACCCTACTACGGCCCTCTCTCTGTCGGGGGCGTCCTGAGTGCATTATGGACACTTTGAAATTTCACGATGGATACTGATTGCTATGGTAACCCAAAAACACAAATATGGTCATAAATGCATTTAACGGTCATTCTGATTTTAATGCCCGCTATAGGAGCACCCTACTACGGCCCTCTTTCACTCAGGGCCGTCCTGGGTGCTTTATGGACTGTTTGACAAGTGCTGGAGGAGGAAATAGAGCCGTGCACCTGGTGATTGAAACCGTGCACCTGGTGATTGAAAACGTGCATCTGGTAACCCAAAAATTCAAATATGGTCCTAAATGCATTTAAGGGTCATTCTGATATTAATGCCCGCTATGGAAACACCCTACTACGGCCCTCTCTCTGTCGGGGGCGACCTGAGTGCATTATGGACACTTTGAAATTTCACGATGGATACTGATTGCTATACAAGCGGTAACCCAAAAACACAAATATGGTCATAAATGCATTTAACGGTCATTCTGATTTTAATGCCCGCTATAGGAGCACCCTACTACGGCCCTCTTTCACTCAGGGCCGTCCTGGGTGCTTTATGGACTGTTTGACAAGTGCTGGAGGAGGAAATAGAGCCGTGCACCTGGTGATTGAAACCGTGCATCTGGTAACCCAAAAACACAAATATGGTCATAAATGCATTTAACGGTCATTCTGATTTTAATGCCCGCTATAGGAGCACCCTACTACGGCCCTCTTTCACTCAGGGCCGTCCTGGGTGCTTTATGGACTGTTTGACAAGTGCTGGAGGAGGAAATAGAGCCGTGCACCTGGTGATTGAAACCGTGCACCTGGTGATTGAAAACGTGCATCTGGTAACCCAAAAATTCAAATATGGTCCTAAATGCATTTAAGGGTCATTCTGATATTAATGCCCGCTATGGAAACACCCTACTACGGCCCTCTCTCTGTCGGGGGCGACCTGAGTGCATTATGGACACTTTGAAATTTCACGATGGATACTGATTGCTATACAAGCGGTAACCCAAAAACACAAATATGGTCATAAATGCATTTAACGGTCATTCTGATTTTAATGCCCGCTATAGGAGCACCCTACTACGGCCCTCTTTCACTCAGGGCCGTCCTGGGTGCTTTATGGACTGTTTGACAAGTGCTGGAGGAGGAAATAGAGCCGTGCACCTGGTGATTGAAACCGTGCATCTGGTAACCCAAAAACACAAATATGGTCATAAATGCATTTAACGGTCATTCTGATTTTAATGCCCGCTATAGGAGCACCCTACTACGGCCCTCTTTCACTCAGGGCCGTCCTGGGTGCTTTATGGACTGTTTGACAAGTGCTGGAGGAGGAAATAGAGCCGTGCACCTGGTGATTGAAACCGTGCATCTGGTAACCCAAAAACACAAATATGGTCATAAATGCATTTAACGGTCATTCTGATTTTAATGCCCGCTATAGGAGCACCCTACTACGGCCCTCTTTCACTCAGGGCCGTCCTGGGTGCTTTATGGACTGTTTGACAAGTGCTGGAGGAGGAAATAGAGCCGTGCACCTGGTGATTGAAACCGTGCACCTGGTGATTGAAAACGTGCATCTGGTAACCCAAAAATTCAAATATGGTCCTAAATGCATTTAAGGGTCATTCTGATATTAATGCCCGCTATGGAAACACCCTACTACGGCCCTCTCTCTGTCGGGGGCGACCTGAGTGCATTATGGACACTTTGAAATTTCACGATGGATACTGATTGCTATACAAGCGGTAACCCAAAAACACAAATATGGTCATAAATGCATTTAACGGTCATTCTGATTTTAATGCCCGCTATAGGAGCACCCTACTACGGCCCTCTTTCACTCAGGGCCGTCCTGGGTGCTTTATGGACTGTTTGACAAGTGCTGGAGGAGGAAATAGAGCCGTGCACCTGGTGATTGAAACCGTGCATCTGGTAACCCAAAAACACAAATATGGTCATAAATGCATTTAACGGTCATTCTGATTTTAATGCCCGCTATAGGAGCACCCTACTACGGCCCTCTTTCACTCAGGGCCGTCCTGGGTGCTTTATGGACTGTTTGACAAGTGCTGGAGGAGGAAATAGAGCCGTGCACCTGGTGATTGAAACCGTGCACCTGGTGATTGAAAACGTGCATCTGGTAACCCAAAAATTCAAATATGGTCCTAAATGCATTTAAGGGTCATTCTGATATTAATGCCCGCTATGGAAACACCCTACTACGGCCCTCTCTCTGTCGGGGGCGACCTGAGTGCATTATGGACACTTTGAAATTTCACGATGGATACTGATTGCTATACAAGCGGTAACCCAAAAACACAAATATGGTCATAAATGCATTTAACGGTCATTCTGATTTTAATGCCCGCTATAGGAGCACCCTACTACGGCCCTCTTTCACTCAGGGCCGTCCTGGGTGCTTTATGGACTGTTTGACAAGTGCTGGAGGAGGAAATAGAGCCGTGCACCTGGTGATTGAAACCGTGCATCTGGTAACCCAAAAACACAAATATGGTCATAAATGCATTTAACGGTCATTCTGATTTTAATGCCCGCTATAGGAGCACCCTACTACGGCCCTCTTTCACTCAGGGCCGTCCTGGGTGCTTTATGGACTGTTTGACAAGTGCTGGAGGAGGAAATAGAGCCGTGCACCTGGTGATTGAAACCGTGCATCTGGTAACCCAAAAACACAAATATGGTCATAAATGCATTTAACGGTCATTCTGATTTTAATGCCCGCTATAGGAGCACCCTACTACGGCCCTCTTTCACTCAGGGCCGTCCTGGGTGCTTTATGGACTGTTTGACAAGTGCTGGAGGAGGAAATAGAGCCGTGCACCTGGTGATTGAAACCGTGCACCTGGTGATTGAAAACGTGCATCTGGTAACCCAAAAATTCAAATATGGTCCTAAATGCATTTAAGGGTCATTCTGATATTAATGCCCGCTATGGAAACACCCTACTACGGCCCTCTCTCTGTCGGGGGCGACCTGAGTGCATTATGGACACTTTGAAATTTCACGATGGATACTGATTGCTATACAAGCGGTAACCCAAAAACACAAATATGGTCATAAATGCATTTAACGGTCATTCTGATTTTAATGCCCGCTATAGGAGCACCCTACTACGGCCCTCTTTCACTCAGGGCCGTCCTGGGTGCTTTATGGACTGTTTGACAAGTGCTGGAGGAGGAAATAGAGCCGTGCACCTGGTGATTGAAACCGTGCATCTGGTAACCCAAAAACACAAATATGGTCATAAATGCATTTAACGGTCATTCTGATTTTAATGCCCGCTATAGGAGCACCCTACTACGGCCCTCTTTCACTCAGGGCCGTCCTGGGTGCTTTATGGACTGTTTGACAAGTGCTGGAGGAGGAAATAGAGCCGTGCACCTGGTGATTGAAACCGTGCATCTGGTAACCCAAAAACACAAATATGGTCATAAATGCATTTAACGGTCATTCTGATTTTAATGCCCGCTATAGGAGCACCCTACTACGGCCCTCTTTCACTCAGGGCCGTCCTGGGTGCTTTATGGACTGTTTGACAAGTGCTGGAGGAGGAAATAGAGCCGTGCACCTGGTGATTGAAACCGTGCACCTGGTGATTGAAAACGTGCATCTGGTAACCCAAAAATTCAAATATGGTCCTAAATGCATTTAAGGGTCATTCTGATATTAATGCCCGCTATGGAAACACCCTACTACGGCCCTCTCTCTGTCAGGGCGACCTGAGTGCATTATGGACACTTTGAAATTTCACGATGGATACTGATTGCTATACAAGCGGTAACCCAAAAACACAAATATGGTCATAAATGCATTTAACGGTCATTCTGATTTTAATGCCCGCTATAGGAGCACCCTACTACGGCCCTCTTTCACTCAGGGCCGTCCTGGGTGCTTTATGGACTGTTTGACAAGTGCTGGAGGAGGAAATAGAGCCGTGCACCTGGTGATTGAAACCGTGCATCTGGTAACCCAAAAACACAAATATGGTCATAAATGCATTTAACGGTCATTCTGATTTTAATGCCCGCTATAGGAGCACCCTACTACGGCCCTCTTTCACTCAGGGCCGTCCTGGGTGCTTTATGGACTGTTTGACAAGTGCTGGAGGAGGAAATAGAGCCGTGCACCTGGTGATTGAAACCGTGCACCTGGTGATTGAAAACGTGCATCTGGTAACCCAAAAATTCAAATATGGTCCTAAATGCATTTAAGGGTCATTCTGATATTAATGCCCGCTATGGAAACACCCTACTACGGCCCTCTCTCTGTCGGGGGCGACCTGAGTGCATTATGGACACTTTGAAATTTCACGATGGATACTGATTGCTATACAAGCGGTAACCCAAAAACACAAATATGGTCATAAATGCATTTAACGGTCATTCTGATTTTAATGCCCGCTATAGGAGCACCCTACTACGGCCCTCTTTCACTCAGGGCCGTCCTGGGTGCTTTATGGACTGTTTGACAAGTGCTGGAGGAGGAAATAGAGCCGTGCACCTGGTGATTGAAACCGTGCATCTGGTAACCCAAAAACACAAATATGGTCATAAATGCATTTAACGGTCATTCTGATTTTAATGCCCGCTATAGGAGCACCCTACTACGGCCCTCTTTCACTCAGGGCCGTCCTGGGTGCTTTATGGACTGTTTGACAAGTGCTGGAGGAGGAAATAGAGCCGTGCACCTGGTGATTGAAACCGTGCATCTGGTAACCCAAAAACACAAATATGGTCATAAATGCATTTAACGGTCATTCTGATTTTAATGCCCGCTATAGGAGCACCCTACTACGGCCCTCTTTCACTCAGGGCCGTCCTGGGTGCTTTATGGACTGTTTGACAAGTGCTGGAGGAGGAAATAGAGCCGTGCACCTGGTGATTGAAACCGTGCACCTGGTGATTGAAAACGTGCATCTGGTAACCCAAAAATTCAAATATGGTCCTAAATGCATTTAAGGGTCATTCTGATATTAATGCCCGCTATGGAAACACCCTACTACGGCCCTCTCTCTGTCGGGGGCGACCTGAGTGCATTATGGACACTTTGAAATTTCACGATGGATACTGATTGCTATACAAGCGGTAACCCAAAAACACAAATATGGTCATAAATGCATTTAACGGTCATTCTGATTTTAATGCCCGCTATAGGAGCACCCTACTACGGCCCTCTTTCACTCAGGGCCGTCCTGGGTGCTTTATGGACTGTTTGACAAGTGCTGGAGGAGGAAATAGAGCCGTGCACCTGGTGATTGAAACCGTGCATCTGGTAACCCAAAAACACAAATATGGTCATAAATGCATTTAACGGTCATTCTGATTTTAATGCCCGCTATAGGAGCACCCTACTACGGCCCTCTTTCACTCAGGGCCGTCCTGGGTGCTTTATGGACTGTTTGACAAGTGCTGGAGGAGGAAATAGAGCCGTGCACCTGGTGATTGAAACCGTGCACCTGGTGATTGAAAACGTGCATCTGGTAACCCAAAAATTCAAATATGGTCCTAAATGCATTTAAGGGTCATTCTGATATTAATGCCCGCTATGGAAACACCCTACTACGGCCCTCTCTCTGTCGGGGGCGACCTGAGTGCATTATGGACACTTTGAAATTTCACGATGGATACTGATTGCTATACAAGCGGTAACCCAAAAACACAAATATGGTCATAAATGCATTTAACGGTCATTCTGATTTTAATGCCCGCTATAGGAGCACCCTACTACGGCCCTCTTTCACTCAGGGCCGTCCTGGGTGCTTTATGGACTGTTTGACAAGTGCTGGAGGAGGAAATAGAGCCGTGCACCTGGTGATTGAAACCGTGCATCTGGTAACCCAAAAACACAAATATGGTCATAAATGCATTTAACGGTCATTCTGATTTTAATGCCCGCTATAGGAGCACCCTACTACGGCCCTCTTTCACTCAGGGCCGTCCTGGGTGCTTTATGGACTGTTTGACAAGTGCTGGAGGAGGAAATAGAGCCGTGCACCTGGTGATTGAAACCGTGCATCTGGTAACCCAAAAACACAAATATGGTCATAAATGCATTTAACGGTCATTCTGATTTTAATGCCCGCTATAGGAGCACCCTACTACGGCCCTCTTTCACTCAGGGCCGTCCTGGGTGCTTTATGGACTGTTTGACAAGTGCTGGAGGAGGAAATAGAGCCGTGCACCTGGTGATTGAAACCGTGCACCTGGTGATTGAAAACGTGCATCTGGTAACCCAAAAATTCAAATATGGTCCTAAATGCATTTAAGGGTCATTCTGATATTAATGCCCGCTATGGAAACACCCTACTACGGCCCTCTCTCTGTCGGGGGCGACCTGAGTGCATTATGGACACTTTGAAATTTCACGATGGATACTGATTGCTATACAAGCGGTAACCCAAAAACACAAATATGGTCATAAATGCATTTAACGGTCATTCTGATTTTAATGCCCGCTATAGGAGCACCCTACTACGGCCCTCTTTCACTCAGGGCCGTCCTGGGTGCTTTATGGACTGTTTGACAAGTGCTGGAGGAGGAAATAGAGCCGTGCACCTGGTGATTGAAACCGTGCATCTGGTAACCCAAAAACACAAATATGGTCATAAATGCATTTAACGGTCATTCTGATTTTAATGCCCGCTATAGGAGCACCCTACTACGGCCCTCTTTCACTCAGGGCCGTCCTGGGTGCTTTATGGACTGTTTGACAAGTGCTGGAGGAGGAAATAGAGCCGTGCACCTGGTGATTGAAACCGTGCATCTGGTAACCCAAAAACACAAATATGGTCATAAATGCATTTAACGGTCATTCTGATTTTAATGCCCGCTATAGGAGCACCCTACTACGGCCCTCTTTCACTCAGGGCCGTCCTGGGTGCTTTATGGACTGTTTGACAAGTGCTGGAGGAGGAAATAGAGCCGTGCACCTGGTGATTGAAACCGTGCACCTGGTGATTGAAAACGTGCATCTGGTAACCCAAAAATTCAAATATGGTCCTAAATGCATTTAAGGGTCATTCTGATATTAATGCCCGCTATGGAAACACCCTACTACGGCCCTCTCTCTGTCGGGGGCGACCTGAGTGCATTATGGACACTTTGAAATTTCACGATGGATACTGATTGCTATACAAGCGGTAACCCAAAAACACAAATATGGTCATAAATGCATTTAACGGTCATTCTGATTTTAATGCCCGCTATAGGAGCACCCTACTACGGCCCTCTTTCACTCAGGGCCGTCCTGGGTGCTTTATGGACTGTTTGACAAGTGCTGGAGGAGGAAATAGAGCCGTGCACCTGGTGATTGAAACCGTGCATCTGGTAACCCAAAAACACAAATATGGTCATAAATGCATTTAACGGTCATTCTGATTTTAATGCCCGCTATAGGAGCACCCTACTACGGCCCTCTTTCACTCAGGGCCGTCCTGGGTGCTTTATGGACTGTTTGACAAGTGCTGGAGGAGGAAATAGAGCCGTGCACCTGGTGATTGAAACCGTGCACCTGGTGATTGAAAACGTGCATCTGGTAACCCAAAAATTCAAATATGGTCCTAAATGCATTTAAGGGTCATTCTGATATTAATGCCCGCTATGGAAACACCCTACTACGGCCCTCTCTCTGTCGGGGGCGACCTGAGTGCATTATGGACACTTTGAAATTTCACGATGGATACTGATTGCTATACAAGCGGTAACCCAAAAACACAAATATGGTCATAAATGCATTTAACGGTCATTCTGATTTTAATGCCCGCTATAGGAGCACCCTACTACGGCCCTCTTTCACTCAGGGCCGTCCTGGGTGCTTTATGGACTGTTTGACAAGTGCTGGAGGAGGAAATAGAGCCGTGCACCTGGTGATTGAAACCGTGCATCTGGTAACCCAAAAACACAAATATGGTCATAAATGCATTTAACGGTCATTCTGATTTTAATGCCCGCTATAGGAGCACCCTACTACGGCCCTCTTTCACTCAGGGCCGTCCTGGGTGCTTTATGGACTGTTTGACAAGTGCTGGAGGAGGAAATAGAGCCGTGCACCTGGTGATTGAAACCGTGCATCTGGTAACCCAAAAACACAAATATGGTCATAAATGCATTTAACGGTCATTCTGATTTTAATGCCCGCTATAGGAGCACCCTACTACGGCCCTCTTTCACTCAGGGCCGTCCTGGGTGCTTTATGGACTGTTTGACAAGTGCTGGAGGAGGAAATAGAGCCGTGCACCTGGTGATTGAAACCGTGCACCTGGTGATTGAAAACGTGCATCTGGTAACCCAAAAATTCAAATATGGTCCTAAATGCATTTAAGGGTCATTCTGATATTAATGCCCGCTATGGAAACACCCTACTACGGCCCTCTCTCTGTCGGGGGCGACCTGAGTGCATTATGGACACTTTGAAATTTCACGATGGATACTGATTGCTATACAAGCGGTAACCCAAAAACACAAATATGGTCATAAATGCATTTAACGGTCATTCTGATTTTAATGCCCGCTATAGGAGCACCCTACTACGGCCCTCTTTCACTCAGGGCCGTCCTGGGTGCTTTATGGACTGTTTGACAAGTGCTGGAGGAGGAAATAGAGCCGTGCACCTGGTGATTGAAACCGTGCATCTGGTAACCCAAAAACACAAATATGGTCATAAATGCATTTAACGGTCATTCTGATTTTAATGCCCGCTATAGGAGCACCCTACTACGGCCCTCTTTCACTCAGGGCCGTCCTGGGTGCTTTATGGACTGTTTGACAAGTGCTGGAGGAGGAAATAGAGCCGTGCACCTGGTGATTGAAACCGTGCACCTGGTGATTGAAAACGTGCATCTGGTAACCCAAAAATTCAAATATGGTCCTAAATGCATTTAAGGGTCATTCTGATATTAATGCCCGCTATGGAAACACCCTACTACGGCCCTCTCTCTGTCGGGGGCGACCTGAGTGCATTATGGACACTTTGAAATTTCACGATGGATACTGATTGCTATACAAGCGGTAACCCAAAAACACAAATATGGTCATAAATGCATTTAACGGTCATTCTGATTTTAATGCCCGCTATAGGAGCACCCTACTACGGCCCTCTTTCACTCAGGGCCGTCCTGGGTGCTTTATGGACTGTTTGACAAGTGCTGGAGGAGGAAATAGAGCCGTGCACCTGGTGATTGAAACCGTGCATCTGGTAACCCAAAAACACAAATATGGTCATAAATGCATTTAACGGTCATTCTGATTTTAATGCCCGCTATAGGAGCACCCTACTACGGCCCTCTTTCACTCAGGGCCGTCCTGGGTGCTTTATGGACTGTTTGACAAGTGCTGGAGGAGGAAATAGAGCCGTGCACCTGGTGATTGAAACCGTGCATCTGGTAACCCAAAAACACAAATATGGTCATAAATGCATTTAACGGTCATTCTGATTTTAATGCCCGCTATAGGAGCACCCTACTACGGCCCTCTTTCACTCAGGGCCGTCCTGGGTGCTTTATGGACTGTTTGACAAGTGCTGGAGGAGGAAATAGAGCCGTGCACCTGGTGATTGAAACCGTGCACCTGGTGATTGAAAACGTGCATCTGGTAACCCAAAAATTCAAATATGGTCCTAAATGCATTTAAGGGTCATTCTGATATTAATGCCCGCTATGGAAACACCCTACTACGGCCCTCTCTCTGTCGGGGGCGACCTGAGTGCATTATGGACACTTTGAAATTTCACGATGGATACTGATTGCTATACAAGCGGTAACCCAAAAACACAAATATGGTCATAAATGCATTTAACGGTCATTCTGATTTTAATGCCCGCTATAGGAGCACCCTACTACGGCCCTCTTTCACTCAGGGCCGTCCTGGGTGCTTTATGGACTGTTTGACAAGTGCTGGAGGAGGAAATAGAGCCGTGCACCTGGTGATTGAAACCGTGCATCTGGTAACCCAAAAACACAAATATGGTCATAAATGCATTTAACGGTCATTCTGATTTTAATGCCCGCTATAGGAGCACCCTACTACGGCCCTCTTTCACTCAGGGCCGTCCTGGGTGCTTTATGGACTGTTTGACAAGTGCTGGAGGAGGAAATAGAGCCGTGCACCTGGTGATTGAAACCGTGCATCTGGTAACCCAAAAACACAAATATGGTCATAAATGCATTTAACGGTCATTCTGATTTTAATGCCCGCTATAGGAGCACCCTACTACGGCCCTCTTTCACTCAGGGCCGTCCTGGGTGCTTTATGGACTGTTTGACAAGTGCTGGAGGAGGAAATAGAGCCGTGCACCTGGTGATTGAAACCGTGCACCTGGTGATTGAAAACGTGCATCTGGTAACCCAAAAATTCAAATATGGTCCTAAATGCATTTAAGGGTCATTCTGATATTAATGCCCGCTATGGAAACACCCTACTACGGCCCTCTCTCTGTCGGGGGCGACCTGAGTGCATTATGGACACTTTGAAATTTCACGATGGATACTGATTGCTATACAAGCGGTAACCCAAAAACACAAATATGGTCATAAATGCATTTAACGGTCATTCTGATTTTAATGCCCGCTATAGGAGCACCCTACTACGGCCCTCTTTCACTCAGGGCCGTCCTGGGTGCTTTATGGACTGTTTGACAAGTGCTGGAGGAGGAAATAGAGCCGTGCACCTGGTGATTGAAACCGTGCATCTGGTAACCCAAAAACACAAATATGGTCATAAATGCATTTAACGGTCATTCTGATTTTAATGCCCGCTATAGGAGCACCCTACTACGGCCCTCTTTCACTCAGGGCCGTCCTGGGTGCTTTATGGACTGTTTGACAAGTGCTGGAGGAGGAAATAGAGCCGTGCACCTGGTGATTGAAACCGTGCACCTGGTGATTGAAAACGTGCATCTGGTAACCCAAAAATTCAAATATGGTCCTAAATGCATTTAAGGGTCATTCTGATATTAATGCCCGCTATGGAAACACCCTACTACGGCCCTCTCTCTGTCGGGGGCGACCTGAGTGCATTATGGACACTTTGAAATTTCACGATGGATACTGATTGCTATACAAGCGGTAACCCAAAAACACAAATATGGTCATAAATGCATTTAACGGTCATTCTGATTTTAATGCCCGCTATAGGAGCACCCTACTACGGCCCTCTTTCACTCAGGGCCGTCCTGGGTGCTTTATGGACTGTTTGACAAGTGCTGGAGGAGGAAATAGAGCCGTGCACCTGGTGATTGAAACCGTGCATCTGGTAACCCAAAAACACAAATATGGTCATAAATGCATTTAACGGTCATTCTGATTTTAATGCCCGCTATAGGAGCACCCTACTACGGCCCTCTTTCACTCAGGGCCGTCCTGGGTGCTTTATGGACTGTTTGACAAGTGCTGGAGGAGGAAATAGAGCCGTGCACCTGGTGATTGAAACCGTGCATCTGGTAACCCAAAAACACAAATATGGTCATAAATGCATTTAACGGTCATTCTGATTTTAATGCCCGCTATAGGAGCACCCTACTACGGCCCTCTTTCACTCAGGGCCGTCCTGGGTGCTTTATGGACTGTTTGACAAGTGCTGGAGGAGGAAATAGAGCCGTGCACCTGGTGATTGAAACCGTGCACCTGGTGATTGAAAACGTGCATCTGGTAACCCAAAAATTCAAATATGGTCCTAAATGCATTTAAGGGTCATTCTGATATTAATGCCCGCTATGGAAACACCCTACTACGGCCCTCTCTCTGTCGGGGGCGACCTGAGTGCATTATGGACACTTTGAAATTTCACGATGGATACTGATTGCTATACAAGCGGTAACCCAAAAACACAAATATGGTCATAAATGCATTTAACGGTCATTCTGATTTTAATGCCCGCTATAGGAGCACCCTACTACGGCCCTCTTTCACTCAGGGCCGTCCTGGGTGCTTTATGGACTGTTTGACAAGTGCTGGAGGAGGAAATAGAGCCGTGCACCTGGTGATTGAAACCGTGCACCTGGTGATTGAAAACGTGCATCTGGTAACCCAAAAATTCAAATATGGTCATAAATGCATTTAACGGTCATTCTGATTTTAATGCCCGCTATGGAGCACCCTACTACGGCCCTCTTTCACTCGGGGGCGTCCTGGGTGCATTATGGACACTTTGAAATTTCACGATGGATACTGATTGCTATACAAGCGGTAACCCAAAAACACAAATATGGTCATAAATGCATTTAACGGTCATTCTGATTTTAATGCCCGCTATAGGAGCACCCTACTACGGCCCTCTTTCACTCAGGGCCGTCCTGGGTGCTTTATGGACTGTTTGACAAGTGCTGGAGGAGGAAATAGAGCCGTGCACCTGGTGATTGAAACCGTGCACCTGGTGATTGAAAACGTGCATCTGGTAACCCAAAAATTCAAATATGGTCCTAAATGCATTTAAGGGTCATTCTGATATTAATGCCCGCTATGGAAACACCCTACTACGGCCCTCTCTCTGTCGGGGGCGACCTGAGTGCATTATGGACACTTTGAAATTTCACGATGGATACTGATTGCTATACAAGCGGTAACCCAAAAACACAAATATGGTCATAAATGCATTTAACGGTCATTCTGATTTTAATGCCCGCTATAGGAGCACCCTACTACGGCCCTCTTTCACTCAGGGCCGTCCTGGGTGCTTTATGGACTGTTTGACAAGTGCTGGAGGAGGAAATAGAGCCGTGCACCTGGTGATTGAAACCGTGCATCTGGTAACCCAAAAACACAAATATGGTCATAAATGCATTTAACGGTCATTCTGATTTTAATGCCCGCTATAGGAGCACCCTACTACGGCCCTCTTTCACTCAGGGCCGTCCTGGGTGCTTTATGGACTGTTTGACAAGTGCTGGAGGAGGAAATAGAGCCGTGCACCTGGTGATTGAAACCGTGCACCTGGTGATTGAAAACGTGCATCTGGTAACCCAAAAATTCAAATATGGTCCTAAATGCATTTAAGGGTCATTCTGATATTAATGCCCGCTATGGAAACACCCTACTACGGCCCTCTCTCTGTCGGGGGCGACCTGAGTGCATTATGGACACTTTGAAATTTCACGATGGATACTGATTGCTATACAAGCGGTAACCCAAAAACACAAATATGGTCATAAATGCATTTAACGGTCATTCTGATTTTAATGCCCGCTATAGGAGCACCCTACTACGGCCCTCTTTCACTCAGGGCCGTCCTGGGTGCTTTATGGACTGTTTGACAAGTGCTGGAGGAGGAAATAGAGCCGTGCACCTGGTGATTGAAACCGTGCATCTGGTAACCCAAAAACACAAATATGGTCATAAATGCATTTAACGGTCATTCTGATTTTAATGCCCGCTATAGGAGCACCCTACTACGGCCCTCTTTCACTCAGGGCCGTCCTGGGTGCTTTATGGACTGTTTGACAAGTGCTGGAGGAGGAAATAGAGCCGTGCACCTGGTGATTGAAACCGTGCACCTGGTGATTGAAAACGTGCATCTGGTAACCCAAAAATTCAAATATGGTCCTAAATGCATTTAAGGGTCATTCTGATATTAATGCCCGCTATGGAAACACCCTACTACGGCCCTCTCTCTGTCGGGGGCGACCTGAGTGCATTATGGACACTTTGAAATTTCACGATGGATACTGATTGCTATACAAGCGGTAACCCAAAAACACAAATATGGTCATAAATGCATTTAACGGTCATTCTGATTTTAATGCCCGCTATAGGAGCACCCTACTACGGCCCTCTTTCACTCAGGGCCGTCCTGGGTGCTTTATGGACTGTTTGACAAGTGCTGGAGGAGGAAATAGAGCCGTGCACCTGGTGATTGAAACCGTGCATCTGGTAACCCAAAAACACAAATATGGTCATAAATGCATTTAACGGTCATTCTGATTTTAATGCCCGCTATAGGAGCACCCTACTACGGCCCTCTTTCACTCAGGGCCGTCCTGGGTGCTTTATGGACTGTTTGACAAGTGCTGGAGGAGGAAATAGAGCCGTGCACCTGGTGATTGAAACCGTGCATCTGGTAACCCAAAAACACAAATATGGTCATAAATGCATTTAACGGTCATTCTGATTTTAATGCCCGCTATAGGAGCACCCTACTACGGCCCTCTTTCACTCAGGGCCGTCCTGGGTGCTTTATGGACTGTTTGACAAGTGCTGGAGGAGGAAATAGAGCCGTGCACCTGGTGATTGAAACCGTGCACCTGGTGATTGAAAACGTGCATCTGGTAACCCAAAAATTCAAATATGGTCCTAAATGCATTTAAGGGTCATTCTGATATTAATGCCCGCTATGGAAACACCCTACTACGGCCCTCTCTCTGTCGGGGGCGACCTGAGTGCATTATGGACACTTTGAAATTTCACGATGGATACTGATTGCTATACAAGCGGTAACCCAAAAACACAAATATGGTCATAAATGCATTTAACGGTCATTCTGATTTTAATGCCCGCTATAGGAGCACCCTACTACGGCCCTCTTTCACTCAGGGCCGTCCTGGGTGCTTTATGGACTGTTTGACAAGTGCTGGAGGAGGAAATAGAGCCGTGCACCTGGTGATTGAAACCGTGCATCTGGTAACCCAAAAACACAAATATGGTCATAAATGCATTTAACGGTCATTCTGATTTTAATGCCCGCTATAGGAGCACCCTACTACGGCCCTCTTTCACTCAGGGCCGTCCTGGGTGCTTTATGGACTGTTTGACAAGTGCTGGAGGAGGAAATAGAGCCGTGCACCTGGTGATTGAAACCGTGCATCTGGTAACCCAAAAACACAAATATGGTCATAAATGCATTTAACGGTCATTCTGATTTTAATGCCCGCTATAGGAGCACCCTACTACGGCCCTCTTTCACTCAGGGCCGTCCTGGGTGCTTTATGGACTGTTTGACAAGTGCTGGAGGAGGAAATAGAGCCGTGCACCTGGTGATTGAAACCGTGCACCTGGTGATTGAAAACGTGCATCTGGTAACCCAAAAATTCAAATATGGTCCTAAATGCATTTAAGGGTCATTCTGATATTAATGCCCGCTATGGAAACACCCTACTACGGCCCTCTCTCTGTCGGGGGCGACCTGAGTGCATTATGGACACTTTGAAATTTCACGATGGATACTGATTGCTATACAAGCGGTAACCCAAAAACACAAATATGGTCATAAATGCATTTAACGGTCATTCTGATTTTAATGCCCGCTATAGGAGCACCCTACTACGGCCCTCTTTCACTCAGGGCCGTCCTGGGTGCTTTATGGACTGTTTGACAAGTGCTGGAGGAGGAAATAGAGCCGTGCACCTGGTGATTGAAACCGTGCATCTGGTAACCCAAAAACACAAATATGGTCATAAATGCATTTAACGGTCATTCTGATTTTAATGCCCGCTATAGGAGCACCCTACTACGGCCCTCTTTCACTCAGGGCCGTCCTGGGTGCTTTATGGACTGTTTGACAAGTGCTGGAGGAGGAAATAGAGCCGTGCACCTGGTGATTGAAACCGTGCATCTGGTAACCCAAAAACACAAATATGGTCATAAATGCATTTAACGGTCATTCTGATTTTAATGCCCGCTATAGGAGCACCCTACTACGGCCCTCTTTCACTCAGGGCCGTCCTGGGTGCTTTATGGACTGTTTGACAAGTGCTGGAGGAGGAAATAGAGCCGTGCACCTGGTGATTGAAACCGTGCACCTGGTGATTGAAAACGTGCATCTGGTAACCCAAAAATTCAAATATGGTCCTAAATGCATTTAAGGGTCATTCTGATATTAATGCCCGCTATGGAAACACCCTACTACGGCCCTCTCTCTGTCGGGGGCGACCTGAGTGCATTATGGACACTTTGAAATTTCACGATGGATACTGATTGCTATACAAGCGGTAACCCAAAAACACAAATATGGTCATAAATGCATTTAACGGTCATTCTGATTTTAATGCCCGCTATAGGAGCACCCTACTACGGCCCTCTTTCACTCAGGGCCGTCCTGGGTGCTTTATGGACTGTTTGACAAGTGCTGGAGGAGGAAATAGAGCCGTGCACCTGGTGATTGAAACCGTGCATCTGGTAACCCAAAAACACAAATATGGTCATAAATGCATTTAACGGTCATTCTGATTTTAATGCCCGCTATAGGAGCACCCTACTACGGCCCTCTTTCACTCAGGGCCGTCCTGGGTGCTTTATGGACTGTTTGACAAGTGCTGGAGGAGGAAATAGAGCCGTGCACCTGGTGATTGAAACCGTGCATCTGGTAACCCAAAAACACAAATATGGTCATAAATGCATTTAACGGTCATTCTGATTTTAATGCCCGCTATAGGAGCACCCTACTACGGCCCTCTTTCACTCAGGGCCGTCCTGGGTGCTTTATGGACTGTTTGACAAGTGCTGGAGGAGGAAATAGAGCCGTGCACCTGGTGATTGAAACCGTGCACCTGGTGATTGAAAACGTGCATCTGGTAACCCAAAAATTCAAATATGGTCCTAAATGCATTTAAGGGTCATTCTGATATTAATGCCCGCTATGGAAACACCCTACTACGGCCCTCTCTCTGTCGGGGGCGACCTGAGTGCATTATGGACACTTTGAAATTTCACGATGGATACTGATTGCTATACAAGCGGTAACCCAAAAACACAAATATGGTCATAAATGCATTTAACGGTCATTCTGATTTTAATGCCCGCTATAGGAGCACCCTACTACGGCCCTCTTTCACTCAGGGCCGTCCTGGGTGCTTTATGGACTGTTTGACAAGTGCTGGAGGAGGAAATAGAGCCGTGCACCTGGTGATTGAAACCGTGCATCTGGTAACCCAAAAACACAAATATGGTCATAAATGCATTTAACGGTCATTCTGATTTTAATGCCCGCTATAGGAGCACCCTACTACGGCCCTCTTTCACTCAGGGCCGTCCTGGGTGCTTTATGGACTGTTTGACAAGTGCTGGAGGAGGAAATAGAGCCGTGCACCTGGTGATTGAAACCGTGCATCTGGTAACCCAAAAACACAAATATGGTCATAAATGCATTTAACGGTCATTCTGATTTTAATGCCCGCTATAGGAGCACCCTACTACGGCCCTCTTTCACTCAGGGCCGTCCTGGGTGCTTTATGGACTGTTTGACAAGTGCTGGAGGAGGAAATAGAGCCGTGCACCTGGTGATTGAAACCGTGCACCTGGTGATTGAAAACGTGCATCTGGTAACCCAAAAATTCAAATATGGTCCTAAATGCATTTAAGGGTCATTCTGATATTAATGCCCGCTATGGAAACACCCTACTACGGCCCTCTCTCTGTCGGGGGCGACCTGAGTGCATTATGGACACTTTGAAATTTCACGATGGATACTGATTGCTATACAAGCGGTAACCCAAAAACACAAATATGGTCATAAATGCATTTAACGGTCATTCTGATTTTAATGCCCGCTATAGGAGCACCCTACTACGGCCCTCTTTCACTCAGGGCCGTCCTGGGTGCTTTATGGACTGTTTGACAAGTGCTGGAGGAGGAAATAGAGCCGTGCACCTGGTGATTGAAACCGTGCATCTGGTAACCCAAAAACACAAATATGGTCATAAATGCATTTAACGGTCATTCTGATTTTAATGCCCGCTATAGGAGCACCCTACTACGGCCCTCTTTCACTCAGGGCCGTCCTGGGTGCTTTATGGACTGTTTGACAAGTGCTGGAGGAGGAAATAGAGCCGTGCACCTGGTGATTGAAACCGTGCATCTGGTAACCCAAAAACACAAATATGGTCATAAATGCATTTAACGGTCATTCTGATTTTAATGCCCGCTATAGGAGCACCCTACTACGGCCCTCTTTCACTCAGGGCCGTCCTGGGTGCTTTATGGACTGTTTGACAAGTGCTGGAGGAGGAAATAGAGCCGTGCACCTGGTGATTGAAACCGTGCACCTGGTGATTGAAAACGTGCATCTGGTAACCCAAAAATTCAAATATGGTCCTAAATGCATTTAAGGGTCATTCTGATATTAATGCCCGCTATGGAAACACCCTACTACGGCCCTCTCTCTGTCGGGGGCGACCTGAGTGCATTATGGACACTTTGAAATTTCACGATGGATACTGATTGCTATACAAGCGGTAACCCAAAAACACAAATATGGTCATAAATGCATTTAACGGTCATTCTGATTTTAATGCCCGCTATAGGAGCACCCTACTACGGCCCTCTTTCACTCAGGGCCGTCCTGGGTGCTTTATGGACTGTTTGACAAGTGCTGGAGGAGGAAATAGAGCCGTGCACCTGGTGATTGAAACCGTGCATCTGGTAACCCAAAAACACAAATATGGTCATAAATGCATTTAACGGTCATTCTGATTTTAATGCCCGCTATAGGAGCACCCTACTACGGCCCTCTTTCACTCAGGGCCGTCCTGGGTGCTTTATGGACTGTTTGACAAGTGCTGGAGGAGGAAATAGAGCCGTGCACCTGGTGATTGAAACCGTGCACCTGGTGATTGAAAACGTGCATCTGGTAACCCAAAAATTCAAATATGGTCCTAAATGCATTTAAGGGTCATTCTGATATTAATGCCCGCTATGGAAACACCCTACTACGGCCCTCTCTCTGTCGGGGGCGACCTGAGTGCATTATGGACACTTTGAAATTTCACGATGGATACTGATTGCTATACAAGCGGTAACCCAAAAACACAAATATGGTCATAAATGCATTTAACGGTCATTCTGATTTTAATGCCCGCTATAGGAGCACCCTACTACGGCCCTCTTTCACTCAGGGCCGTCCTGGGTGCTTTATGGACTGTTTGACAAGTGCTGGAGGAGGAAATAGAGCCGTGCACCTGGTGATTGAAACCGTGCATCTGGTAACCCAAAAACACAAATATGGTCATAAATGCATTTAACGGTCATTCTGATTTTAATGCCCGCTATAGGAGCACCCTACTACGGCCCTCTTTCACTCAGGGCCGTCCTGGGTGCTTTATGGACTGTTTGACAAGTGCTGGAGGAGGAAATAGAGCCGTGCACCTGGTGATTGAAACCGTGCATCTGGTAACCCAAAAACACAAATATGGTCATAAATGCATTTAACGGTCATTCTGATTTTAATGCCCGCTATAGGAGCACCCTACTACGGCCCTCTTTCACTCAGGGCCGTCCTGGGTGCTTTATGGACTGTTTGACAAGTGCTGGAGGAGGAAATAGAGCCGTGCACCTGGTGATTGAAACCGTGCACCTGGTGATTGAAAACGTGCATCTGGTAACCCAAAAATTCAAATATGGTCCTAAATGCATTTAAGGGTCATTCTGATATTAATGCCCGCTATGGAAACACCCTACTACGGCCCTCTCTCTGTCGGGGGCGACCTGAGTGCATTATGGACACTTTGAAATTTCACGATGGATACTGATTGCTATACAAGCGGTAACCCAAAAACACAAATATGGTCATAAATGCATTTAACGGTCATTCTGATTTTAATGCCCGCTATAGGAGCACCCTACTACGGCCCTCTTTCACTCAGGGCCGTCCTGGGTGCTTTATGGACTGTTTGACAAGTGCTGGAGGAGGAAATAGAGCCGTGCACCTGGTGATTGAAACCGTGCATCTGGTAACCCAAAAACACAAATATGGTCATAAATGCATTTAACGGTCATTCTGATTTTAATGCCCGCTATAGGAGCACCCTACTACGGCCCTCTTTCACTCAGGGCCGTCCTGGGTGCTTTATGGACTGTTTGACAAGTGCTGGAGGAGGAAATAGAGCCGTGCACCTGGTGATTGAAACCGTGCACCTGGTGATTGAAAACGTGCATCTGGTAACCCAAAAATTCAAATATGGTCCTAAATGCATTTAAGGGTCATTCTGATATTAATGCCCGCTATGGAAACACCCTACTACGGCCCTCTCTCTGTCGGGGGCGACCTGAGTGCATTATGGACACTTTGAAATTTCACGATGGATACTGATTGCTATACAAGCGGTAACCCAAAAACACAAATATGGTCATAAATGCATTTAACGGTCATTCTGATTTTAATGCCCGCTATAGGAGCACCCTACTACGGCCCTCTTTCACTCAGGGCCGTCCTGGGTGCTTTATGGACTGTTTGACAAGTGCTGGAGGAGGAAATAGAGCCGTGCACCTGGTGATTGAAACCGTGCATCTGGTAACCCAAAAACACAAATATGGTCATAAATGCATTTAACGGTCATTCTGATTTTAATGCCCGCTATAGGAGCACCCTACTACGGCCCTCTTTCACTCAGGGCCGTCCTGGGTGCTTTATGGACTGTTTGACAAGTGCTGGAGGAGGAAATAGAGCCGTGCACCTGGTGATTGAAACCGTGCATCTGGTAACCCAAAAACACAAATATGGTCATAAATGCATTTAACGGTCATTCTGATTTTAATGCCCGCTATAGGAGCACCCTACTACGGCCCTCTTTCACTCAGGGCCGTCCTGGGTGCTTTATGGACTGTTTGACAAGTGCTGGAGGAGGAAATAGAGCCGTGCACCTGGTGATTGAAACCGTGCACCTGGTGATTGAAAACGTGCATCTGGTAACCCAAAAATTCAAATATGGTCCTAAATGCATTTAAGGGTCATTCTGATATTAATGCCCGCTATGGAAACACCCTACTACGGCCCTCTCTCTGTCGGGGGCGACCTGAGTGCATTATGGACACTTTGAAATTTCACGATGGATACTGATTGCTATACAAGCGGTAACCCAAAAACACAAATATGGTCATAAATGCATTTAACGGTCATTCTGATTTTAATGCCCGCTATAGGAGCACCCTACTACGGCCCTCTTTCACTCAGGGCCGTCCTGGGTGCTTTATGGACTGTTTGACAAGTGCTGGAGGAGGAAATAGAGCCGTGCACCTGGTGATTGAAACCGTGCATCTGGTAACCCAAAAACACAAATATGGTCATAAATGCATTTAACGGTCATTCTGATTTTAATGCCCGCTATAGGAGCACCCTACTACGGCCCTCTTTCACTCAGGGCCGTCCTGGGTGCTTTATGGACTGTTTGACAAGTGCTGGAGGAGGAAATAGAGCCGTGCACCTGGTGATTGAAACCGTGCATCTGGTAACCCAAAAACACAAATATGGTCATAAATGCATTTAACGGTCATTCTGATTTTAATGCCCGCTATAGGAGCACCCTACTACGGCCCTCTTTCACTCAGGGCCGTCCTGGGTGCTTTATGGACTGTTTGACAAGTGCTGGAGGAGGAAATAGAGCCGTGCACCTGGTGATTGAAACCGTGCACCTGGTGATTGAAAACGTGCATCTGGTAACCCAAAAATTCAAATATGGTCCTAAATGCATTTAAGGGTCATTCTGATATTAATGCCCGCTATGGAAACACCCTACTACGGCCCTCTCTCTGTCGGGGGCGACCTGAGTGCATTATGGACACTTTGAAATTTCACGATGGATACTGATTGCTATACAAGCGGTAACCCAAAAACACAAATATGGTCATAAATGCATTTAACGGTCATTCTGATTTTAATGCCCGCTATAGGAGCACCCTACTACGGCCCTCTTTCACTCAGGGCCGTCCTGGGTGCTTTATGGACTGTTTGACAAGTGCTGGAGGAGGAAATAGAGCCGTGCACCTGGTGATTGAAACCGTGCATCTGGTAACCCAAAAACACAAATATGGTCATAAATGCATTTAACGGTCATTCTGATTTTAATGCCCGCTATAGGAGCACCCTACTACGGCCCTCTTTCACTCAGGGCCGTCCTGGGTGCTTTATGGACTGTTTGACAAGTGCTGGAGGAGGAAATAGAGCCGTGCACCTGGTGATTGAAACCGTGCACCTGGTGATTGAAAACGTGCATCTGGTAACCCAAAAATTCAAATATGGTCCTAAATGCATTTAAGGGTCATTCTGATATTAATGCCCGCTATGGAAACACCCTACTACGGCCCTCTCTCTGTCGGGGGCGACC
Organism: Oncorhynchus kisutch; assembly: GCF_002021735.2. Classification (NCBI taxonomy): domain Eukaryota; kingdom Metazoa; phylum Chordata; class Actinopteri; order Salmoniformes; family Salmonidae; genus Oncorhynchus; species Oncorhynchus kisutch. The sequence continues at coordinate 108,605 of NW_022262311.1, read as the reverse complement.
TGAGTGCATTATGGACACTTTGAAATTTCACGATGGATACTGATTGCTATACAAGCGGTAACCCAAAAACACAAATATGGTCATAAATGCATTTAACGGTCATTCTGATTTTAATGCCCGCTATAGGAGCACCCTACTACGGCCCTCTTTCACTCAGGGCCGTCCTGGGTGCTTTATGGACTGTTTGACAAGTGCTGGAGGAGGAAATAGAGCCGTGCACCTGGTGATTGAAACCGTGCATCTGGTAACCCAAAAACACAAATATGGTCATAAATGCATTTAACGGTCATTCTGATTTTAATGCCCGCTATAGGAGCACCCTACTACGGCCCTCTTTCACTCAGGGCCGTCCTGGGTGCTTTATGGACTGTTTGACAAGTGCTGGAGGAGGAAATAGAGCCGTGCACCTGGTGATTGAAACCGTGCATCTGGTAACCCAAAAACACAAATATGGTCATAAATGCATTTAACGGTCATTCTGATTTTAATGCCCGCTATAGGAGCACCCTACTACGGCCCTCTTTCACTCAGGGCCGTCCTGGGTGCTTTATGGACTGTTTGACAAGTGCTGGAGGAGGAAATAGAGCCGTGCACCTGGTGATTGAAACCGTGCACCTGGTGATTGAAAACGTGCATCTGGTAACCCAAAAATTCAAATATGGTCCTAAATGCATTTAAGGGTCATTCTGATATTAATGCCCGCTATGGAAACACCCTACTACGGCCCTCTCTCTGTCGGGGGCGACCTGAGTGCATTATGGACACTTTGAAATTTCACGATGGATACTGATTGCTATACAAGCGGTAACCCAAAAACACAAATATGGTCATAAATGCATTTAACGGTCATTCTGATTTTAATGCCCGCTATAGGAGCACCCTACTACGGCCCTCTTTCACTCAGGGCCGTCCTGGGTGCTTTATGGACTGTTTGACAAGTGCTGGAGGAGGAAATAGAGCCGTGCACCTGGTGATTGAAACCGTGCATCTGGTAACCCAAAAACACAAATATGGTCATAAATGCATTTAACGGTCATTCTGATTTTAATGCCCGCTATAGGAGCACCCTACTACGGCCCTCTTTCACTCAGGGCCGTCCTGGGTGCTTTATGGACTGTTTGACAAGTGCTGGAGGAGGAAATAGAGCCGTGCACCTGGTGATTGAAACCGTGCATCTGGTAACCCAAAAACACAAATATGGTCATAAATGCATTTAACGGTCATTCTGATTTTAATGCCCGCTATAGGAGCACCCTACTACGGCCCTCTTTCACTCAGGGCCGTCCTGGGTGCTTTATGGACTGTTTGACAAGTGCTGGAGGAGGAAATAGAGCCGTGCACCTGGTGATTGAAACCGTGCACCTGGTGATTGAAAACGTGCATCTGGTAACCCAAAAATTCAAATATGGTCCTAAATGCATTTAAGGGTCATTCTGATATTAATGCCCGCTATGGAAACACCCTACTACGGCCCTCTCTCTGTCGGGGGCGACCTGAGTGCATTATGGACACTTTGAAATTTCACGATGGATACTGATTGCTATACAAGCGGTAACCCAAAAACACAAATATGGTCATAAATGCATTTAACGGTCATTCTGATTTTAATGCCCGCTATAGGAGCACCCTACTACGGCCCTCTTTCACTCAGGGCCGTCCTGGGTGCTTTATGGACTGTTTGACAAGTGCTGGAGGAGGAAATAGAGCCGTGCACCTGGTGATTGAAACCGTGCATCTGGTAACCCAAAAACACAAATATGGTCATAAATGCATTTAACGGTCATTCTGATTTTAATGCCCGCTATAGGAGCACCCTACTACGGCCCTCTTTCACTCAGGGCCGTCCTGGGTGCTTTATGGACTGTTTGACAAGTGCTGGAGGAGGAAATAGAGCCGTGCACCTGGTGATTGAAACCGTGCACCTGGTGATTGAAAACGTGCATCTGGTAACCCAAAAATTCAAATATGGTCCTAAATGCATTTAAGGGTCATTCTGATATTAATGCCCGCTATGGAAACACCCTACTACGGCCCTCTCTCTGTCGGGGGCGACCTGAGTGCATTATGGACACTTTGAAATTTCACGATGGATACTGATTGCTATACAAGCGGTAACCCAAAAACACAAATATGGTCATAAATGCATTTAACGGTCATTCTGATTTTAATGCCCGCTATAGGAGCACCCTACTACGGCCCTCTTTCACTCAGGGCCGTCCTGGGTGCTTTATGGACTGTTTGACAAGTGCTGGAGGAGGAAATAGAGCCGTGCACCTGGTGATTGAAACCGTGCATCTGGTAACCCAAAAACACAAATATGGTCATAAATGCATTTAACGGTCATTCTGATTTTAATGCCCGCTATAGGAGCACCCTACTACGGCCCTCTTTCACTCAGGGCCGTCCTGGGTGCTTTATGGACTGTTTGACAAGTGCTGGAGGAGGAAATAGAGCCGTGCACCTGGTGATTGAAACCGTGCATCTGGTAACCCAAAAACACAAATATGGTCATAAATGCATTTAACGGTCATTCTGATTTTAATGCCCGCTATAGGAGCACCCTACTACGGCCCTCTTTCACTCAGGGCCGTCCTGGGTGCTTTATGGACTGTTTGACAAGTGCTGGAGGAGGAAATAGAGCCGTGCACCTGGTGATTGAAACCGTGCACCTGGTGATTGAAAACGTGCATCTGGTAACCCAAAAATTCAAATATGGTCCTAAATGCATTTAAGGGTCATTCTGATATTAATGCCCGCTATGGAAACACCCTACTACGGCCCTCTCTCTGTCGGGGGCGACCTGAGTGCATTATGGACACTTTGAAATTTCACGATGGATACTGATTGCTATACAAGCGGTAACCCAAAAACACAAATATGGTCATAAATGCATTTAACGGTCATTCTGATTTTAATGCCCGCTATAGGAGCACCCTACTACGGCCCTCTTTCACTCAGGGCCGTCCTGGGTGCTTTATGGACTGTTTGACAAGTGCTGGAGGAGGAAATAGAGCCGTGCACCTGGTGATTGAAACCGTGCACCTGGTGATTGAAAACGTGCATCTGGTAACCCAAAAATTCAAATATGGTCCTAAATGCATTTAAGGGTCATTCTGATTTTAATGCCCGCTATGGAACACCCTACTACGGCCCTCTCTCTGTCAGGGGCGACCTGAGTGCATTATGGACACTTTGAAATTTCACGATGGATACTGATTGCTATACAAGCGGTAACCCAAAAACACAAATATGGTCATAAATGCATTTAACGGTCATTCTGATTTTAATGCCCGCTATAGGAGCACCCTACTACGGCCCTCTTTCACTCAGGGCCGTCCTGGGTGCTTTATGGACTGTTTGACAAGTGCTGGAGGAGGAAATAGAGCCGTGCACCTGGTGATTGAAACCGTGCACCTGGTGATTGAAAACGTGCATCTGGTAACCCAAAAATTCAAATATGGTCCTAAATGCATTTAAGGGTCATTCTGATATTAATGCCCGCTATGGAAACACCCTACTACGGCCCTCTCTCTGTCGGGGGCGACCTGAGTGCATTATGGACACTTTGAAATTTCACGATGGATACTGATTGCTATACAAGCGGTAACCCAAAAACACAAATATGGTCATAAATGCATTTAACGGTCATTCTGATTTTAATGCCCGCTATAGGAGCACCCTACTACGGCCCTCTTTCACTCAGGGCCGTCCTGGGTGCTTTATGGACTGTTTGACAAGTGCTGGAGGAGGAAATAGAGCCGTGCACCTGGTGATTGAAACCGTGCATCTGGTAACCCAAAAACACAAATATGGTCATAAATGCATTTAACGGTCATTCTGATTTTAATGCCCGCTATAGGAGCACCCTACTACGGCCCTCTTTCACTCAGGGCCGTCCTGGGTGCTTTATGGACTGTTTGACAAGTGCTGGAGGAGGAAATAGAGCCGTGCACCTGGTGATTGAAACCGTGCACCTGGTGATTGAAAACGTGCATCTGGTAACCCAAAAATTCAAATATGGTCCTAAATGCATTTAAGGGTCATTCTGATATTAATGCCCGCTATGGAAACACCCTACTACGGCCCTCTCTCTGTCGGGGGCGACCTGAGTGCATTATGGACACTTTGAAATTTCACGATGGATACTGATTGCTATACAAGCGGTAACCCAAAAACACAAATATGGTCATAAATGCATTTAACGGTCATTCTGATTTTAATGCCCGCTATAGGAGCACCCTACTACGGCCCTCTTTCACTCAGGGCCGTCCTGGGTGCTTTATGGACTGTTTGACAAGTGCTGGAGGAGGAAATAGAGCCGTGCACCTGGTGATTGAAACCGTGCACCTGGTGATTGAAAACGTGCATCTGGTAACCCAAAAATTCAAATATGGTCCTAAATGCATTTAAGGGTCATTCTGATATTAATGCCCGCTATGGAAACACCCTACTACGGCCCTCTCTCTGTCGGGGGCGACCTGAGTGCATTATGGACACTTTGAAATTTCACGATGGATACTGATTGCTATACAAGCGGTAACCCAAAAACACAAATATGGTCATAAATGCATTTAACGGTCATTCTGATTTTAATGCCCGCTATAGGAGCACCCTACTACGGCCCTCTTTCACTCAGGGCCGTCCTGGGTGCTTTATGGACTGTTTGACAAGTGCTGGAGGAGGAAATAGAGCCGTGCACCTGGTGATTGAAACCGTGCATCTGGTAACCCAAAAACACAAATATGGTCATAAATGCATTTAACGGTCATTCTGATTTTAATGCCCGCTATAGGAGCACCCTACTACGGCCCTCTTTCACTCAGGGCCGTCCTGGGTGCTTTATGGACTGTTTGACAAGTGCTGGAGGAGGAAATAGAGCCGTGCACCTGGTGATTGAAACCGTGCACCTGGTGATTGAAAACGTGCATCTGGTAACCCAAAAATTCAAATATGGTCCTAAATGCATTTAAGGGTCATTCTGATATTAATGCCCGCTATGGAAACACCCTACTACGGCCCTCTCTCTGTCGGGGGCGACCTGAGTGCATTATGGACACTTTGAAATTTCACGATGGATACTGATTGCTATACAAGCGGTAACCCAAAAACACAAATATGGTCATAAATGCATTTAACGGTCATTCTGATTTTAATGCCCGCTATAGGAGCACCCTACTACGGCCCTCTTTCACTCAGGGCCGTCCTGGGTGCTTTATGGACTGTTTGACAAGTGCTGGAGGAGGAAATAGAGCCGTGCACCTGGTGATTGAAACCGTGCATCTGGTAACCCAAAAACACAAATATGGTCATAAATGCATTTAACGGTCATTCTGATTTTAATGCCCGCTATAGGAGCACCCTACTACGGCCCTCTTTCACTCAGGGCCGTCCTGGGTGCTTTATGGACTGTTTGACAAGTGCTGGAGGAGGAAATAGAGCCGTGCACCTGGTGATTGAAACCGTGCACCTGGTGATTGAAAACGTGCATCTGGTAACCCAAAAATTCAAATATGGTCCTAAATGCATTTAAGGGTCATTCTGATATTAATGCCCGCTATGGAAACACCCTACTACGGCCCTCTCTCTGTCGGGGGCGACCTGAGTGCATTATGGACACTTTGAAATTTCACGATGGATACTGATTGCTATACAAGCGGTAACCCAAAAACACAAATATGGTCATAAATGCATTTAACGGTCATTCTGATTTTAATGCCCGCTATAGGAGCACCCTACTACGGCCCTCTTTCACTCAGGGCCGTCCTGGGTGCTTTATGGACTGTTTGACAAGTGCTGGAGGAGGAAATAGAGCCGTGCACCTGGTGATTGAAACCGTGCATCTGGTAACCCAAAAACACAAATATGGTCATAAATGCATTTAACGGTCATTCTGATTTTAATGCCCGCTATAGGAGCACCCTACTACGGCCCTCTTTCACTCAGGGCCGTCCTGGGTGCTTTATGGACTGTTTGACAAGTGCTGGAGGAGGAAATAGAGCCGTGCACCTGGTGATTGAAACCGTGCATCTGGTAACCCAAAAACACAAATATGGTCATAAATGCATTTAACGGTCATTCTGATTTTAATGCCCGCTATAGGAGCACCCTACTACGGCCCTCTTTCACTCAGGGCCGTCCTGGGTGCTTTATGGACTGTTTGACAAGTGCTGGAGGAGGAAATAGAGCCGTGCACCTGGTGATTGAAACCGTGCACCTGGTGATTGAAAACGTGCATCTGGTAACCCAAAAATTCAAATATGGTCCTAAATGCATTTAAGGGTCATTCTGATATTAATGCCCGCTATGGAAACACCCTACTACGGCCCTCTCTCTGTCGGGGGCGACCTGAGTGCATTATGGACACTTTGAAATTTCACGATGGATACTGATTGCTATACAAGCGGTAACCCAAAAACACAAATATGGTCATAAATGCATTTAACGGTCATTCTGATTTTAATGCCCGCTATAGGAGCACCCTACTACGGCCCTCTTTCACTCAGGGCCGTCCTGGGTGCTTTATGGACTGTTTGACAAGTGCTGGAGGAGGAAATAGAGCCGTGCACCTGGTGATTGAAACCGTGCATCTGGTAACCCAAAAACACAAATATGGTCATAAATGCATTTAACGGTCATTCTGATTTTAATGCCCGCTATAGGAGCACCCTACTACGGCCCTCTTTCACTCAGGGCCGTCCTGGGTGCTTTATGGACTGTTTGACAAGTGCTGGAGGAGGAAATAGAGCCGTGCACCTGGTGATTGAAACCGTGCACCTGGTGATTGAAAACGTGCATCTGGTAACCCAAAAATTCAAATATGGTCCTAAATGCATTTAAGGGTCATTCTGATATTAATGCCCGCTATGGAAACACCCTACTACGGCCCTCTCTCTGTCGGGGGCGACCTGAGTGCATTATGGACACTTTGAAATTTCACGATGGATACTGATTGCTATACAAGCGGTAACCCAAAAACACAAATATGGTCATAAATGCATTTAACGGTCATTCTGATTTTAATGCCCGCTATAGGAGCACCCTACTACGGCCCTCTTTCACTCAGGGCCGTCCTGGGTGCTTTATGGACTGTTTGACAAGTGCTGGAGGAGGAAATAGAGCCGTGCACCTGGTGATTGAAACCGTGCATCTGGTAACCCAAAAACACAAATATGGTCATAAATGCATTTAACGGTCATTCTGATTTTAATGCCCGCTATAGGAGCACCCTACTACGGCCCTCTTTCACTCAGGGCCGTCCTGGGTGCTTTATGGACTGTTTGACAAGTGCTGGAGGAGGAAATAGAGCCGTGCACCTGGTGATTGAAACCGTGCATCTGGTAACCCAAAAACACAAATATGGTCATAAATGCATTTAACGGTCATTCTGATTTTAATGCCCGCTATAGGAGCACCCTACTACGGCCCTCTTTCACTCAGGGCCGTCCTGGGTGCTTTATGGACTGTTTGACAAGTGCTGGAGGAGGAAATAGAGCCGTGCACCTGGTGATTGAAACCGTGCATCTGGTAACCCAAAAACACAAATATGGTCATAAATGCATTTAACGGTCATTCTGATTTTAATGCCCGCTATAGGAGCACCCTACTACGGCCCTCTTTCACTCAGGGCCGTCCTGGGTGCTTTATGGACTGTTTGACAAGTGCTGGAGGAGGAAATAGAGCCGTGCACCTGGTGATTGAAACCGTGCACCTGGTGATTGAAAACGTGCATCTGGTAACCCAAAAATTCAAATATGGTCCTAAATGCATTTAAGGGTCATTCTGATTTTAATGCCCGCTATGGAAACACCCTACTACGGCCCTCTCTCTCAGGGGCGACCTGGGTGCTTTATGGACTGTTTGAAATTTCAGGATGGATACTGATTGCTATACAAGCGGTAACCCAAAAACACAAATATGGTCATAAATGCATTTAACGGTCATTCTGATTTTAATGCCCGCTATAGGAGCACCCTACTACGGCCCTCTTTCACTCAGGGCCGTCCTGGGTGCTTTATGGACTGTTTGACAAGTGCTGGAGGAGGAAATAGAGCCGTGCACCTGGTGATTGAAACCGTGCACCTGGTGATTGAAAACGTGCATCTGGTAACCCAAAAATTCAAATATGGTCCTAAATGCATTTAAGGGTCATTCTGATATTAATGCCCGCTATGGAAACACCCTACTACGGCCCTCTCTCTGTCGGGGGCGACCTGAGTGCATTATGGACACTTTGAAATTTCACGATGGATACTGATTGCTATACAAGCGGTAACCCAAAAACACAAATATGGTCATAAATGCATTTAACGGTCATTCTGATTTTAATGCCCGCTATAGGAGCACCCTACTACGGCCCTCTTTCACTCAGGGCCGTCCTGGGTGCTTTATGGACTGTTTGACAAGTGCTGGAGGAGGAAATAGAGCCGTGCACCTGGTGATTGAAACCGTGCATCTGGTAACCCAAAAACACAAATATGGTCATAAATGCATTTAACGGTCATTCTGATTTTAATGCCCGCTATAGGAGCACCCTACTACGGCCCTCTTTCACTCAGGGCCGTCCTGGGTGCTTTATGGACTGTTTGACAAGTGCTGGAGGAGGAAATAGAGCCGTGCACCTGGTGATTGAAACCGTGCACCTGGTGATTGAAAACGTGCATCTGGTAACCCAAAAATTCAAATATGGTCCTAAATGCATTTAAGGGTCATTCTGATATTAATGCCCGCTATGGAAACACCCTACTACGGCCCTCTCTCTGTCGGGGGCGACCTGAGTGCATTATGGACACTTTGAAATTTCACGATGGATACTGATTGCTATACAAGCGGTAACCCAAAAACACAAATATGGTCATAAATGCATTTAACGGTCATTCTGATTTTAATGCCCGCTATAGGAGCACCCTACTACGGCCCTCTTTCACTCAGGGCCGTCCTGGGTGCTTTATGGACTGTTTGACAAGTGCTGGAGGAGGAAATAGAGCCGTGCACCTGGTGATTGAAACCGTGCATCTGGTAACCCAAAAACACAAATATGGTCATAAATGCATTTAACGGTCATTCTGATTTTAATGCCCGCTATAGGAGCACCCTACTACGGCCCTCTTTCACTCAGGGCCGTCCTGGGTGCTTTATGGACTGTTTGACAAGTGCTGGAGGAGGAAATAGAGCCGTGCACCTGGTGATTGAAACCGTGCATCTGGTAACCCAAAAACACAAATATGGTCATAAATGCATTTAACGGTCATTCTGATTTTAATGCCCGCTATAGGAGCACCCTACTACGGCCCTCTTTCACTCAGGGCCGTCCTGGGTGCTTTATGGACTGTTTGACAAGTGCTGGAGGAGGAAATAGAGCCGTGCACCTGGTGATTGAAACCGTGCACCTGGTGATTGAAAACGTGCATCTGGTAACCCAAAAATTCAAATATGGTCCTAAATGCATTTAAGGGTCATTCTGATATTAATGCCCGCTATGGAAACACCCTACTACGGCCCTCTCTCTGTCGGGGGCGACCTGAGTGCATTATGGACACTTTGAAATTTCACGATGGATACTGATTGCTATACAAGCGGTAACCCAAAAACACAAATATGGTCATAAATGCATTTAACGGTCATTCTGATTTTAATGCCCGCTATAGGAGCACCCTACTACGGCCCTCTTTCACTCAGGGCCGTCCTGGGTGCTTTATGGACTGTTTGACAAGTGCTGGAGGAGGAAATAGAGCCGTGCACCTGGTGATTGAAACCGTGCATCTGGTAACCCAAAAACACAAATATGGTCATAAATGCATTTAACGGTCATTCTGATTTTAATGCCCGCTATAGGAGCACCCTACTACGGCCCTCTTTCACTCAGGGCCGTCCTGGGTGCTTTATGGACTGTTTGACAAGTGCTGGAGGAGGAAATAGAGCCGTGCACCTGGTGATTGAAACCGTGCACCTGGTGATTGAAAACGTGCATCTGGTAACCCAAAAATTCAAATATGGTCCTAAATGCATTTAAGGGTCATTCTGATATTAATGCCCGCTATGGAAACACCCTACTACGGCCCTCTCTCTGTCGGGGGCGACCTGAGTGCATTATGGACACTTTGAAATTTCACGATGGATACTGATTGCTATACAAGCGGTAACCCAAAAACACAAATATGGTCATAAATGCATTTAACGGTCATTCTGATTTTAATGCCCGCTATAGGAGCACCCTACTACGGCCCTCTTTCACTCAGGGCCGTCCTGGGTGCTTTATGGACTGTTTGACAAGTGCTGGAGGAGGAAATAGAGCCGTGCACCTGGTGATTGAAACCGTGCATCTGGTAACCCAAAAACACAAATATGGTCATAAATGCATTTAACGGTCATTCTGATTTTAATGCCCGCTATAGGAGCACCCTACTACGGCCCTCTTTCACTCAGGGCCGTCCTGGGTGCTTTATGGACTGTTTGACAAGTGCTGGAGGAGGAAATAGAGCCGTGCACCTGGTGATTGAAACCGTGCATCTGGTAACCCAAAAACACAAATATGGTCATAAATGCATTTAACGGTCATTCTGATTTTAATGCCCGCTATAGGAGCACCCTACTACGGCCCTCTTTCACTCAGGGCCGTCCTGGGTGCTTTATGGACTGTTTGACAAGTGCTGGAGGAGGAAATAGAGCCGTGCACCTGGTGATTGAAACCGTGCACCTGGTGATTGAAAACGTGCATCTGGTAACCCAAAAATTCAAATATGGTCCTAAATGCATTTAAGGGTCATTCTGATATTAATGCCCGCTATGGAAACACCCTACTACGGCCCTCTCTCTGTCGGGGGCGACCTGAGTGCATTATGGACACTTTGAAATTTCACGATGGATACTGATTGCTATACAAGCGGTAACCCAAAAACACAAATATGGTCATAAATGCATTTAACGGTCATTCTGATTTTAATGCCCGCTATAGGAGCACCCTACTACGGCCCTCTTTCACTCAGGGCCGTCCTGGGTGCTTTATGGACTGTTTGACAAGTGCTGGAGGAGGAAATAGAGCCGTGCACCTGGTGATTGAAACCGTGCATCTGGTAACCCAAAAACACAAATATGGTCATAAATGCATTTAACGGTCATTCTGATTTTAATGCCCGCTATAGGAGCACCCTACTACGGCCCTCTTTCACTCAGGGCCGTCCTGGGTGCTTTATGGACTGTTTGACAAGTGCTGGAGGAGGAAATAGAGCCGTGCACCTGGTGATTGAAACCGTGCACCTGGTGATTGAAAACGTGCATCTGGTAACCCAAAAATTCAAATATGGTCCTAAATGCATTTAAGGGTCATTCTGATATTAATGCCCGCTATGGAAACACCCTACTACGGCCCTCTCTCTGTCGGGGGCGACCTGAGTGCATTATGGACACTTTGAAATTTCACGATGGATACTGATTGCTATACAAGCGGTAACCCAAAAACACAAATATGGTCATAAATGCATTTAACGGTCATTCTGATTTTAATGCCCGCTATAGGAGCACCCTACTACGGCCCTCTTTCACTCAGGGCCGTCCTGGGTGCTTTATGGACTGTTTGACAAGTGCTGGAGGAGGAAATAGAGCCGTGCACCTGGTGATTGAAACCGTGCATCTGGTAACCCAAAAACACAAATATGGTCATAAATGCATTTAACGGTCATTCTGATTTTAATGCCCGCTATAGGAGCACCCTACTACGGCCCTCTTTCACTCAGGGCCGTCCTGGGTGCTTTATGGACTGTTTGACAAGTGCTGGAGGAGGAAATAGAGCCGTGCACCTGGTGATTGAAACCGTGCATCTGGTAACCCAAAAACACAAATATGGTCATAAATGCATTTAACGGTCATTCTGATTTTAATGCCCGCTATAGGAGCACCCTACTACGGCCCTCTTTCACTCAGGGCCGTCCTGGGTGCTTTATGGACTGTTTGACAAGTGCTGGAGGAGGAAATAGAGCCGTGCACCTGGTGATTGAAACCGTGCACCTGGTGATTGAAAACGTGCATCTGGTAACCCAAAAATTCAAATATGGTCCTAAATGCATTTAAGGGTCATTCTGATATTAATGCCCGCTATGGAAACACCCTACTACGGCCCTCTCTCTGTCGGGGGCGACCTGAGTGCATTATGGACACTTTGAAATTTCACGATGGATACTGATTGCTATACAAGCGGTAACCCAAAAACACAAATATGGTCATAAATGCATTTAACGGTCATTCTGATTTTAATGCCCGCTATAGGAGCACCCTACTACGGCCCTCTTTCACTCAGGGCCGTCCTGGGTGCTTTATGGACTGTTTGACAAGTGCTGGAGGAGGAAATAGAGCCGTGCACCTGGTGATTGAAACCGTGCATCTGGTAACCCAAAAACACAAATATGGTCATAAATGCATTTAACGGTCATTCTGATTTTAATGCCCGCTATAGGAGCACCCTACTACGGCCCTCTTTCACTCAGGGCCGTCCTGGGTGCTTTATGGACTGTTTGACAAGTGCTGGAGGAGGAAATAGAGCCGTGCACCTGGTGATTGAAACCGTGCACCTGGTGATTGAAAACGTGCATCTGGTAACCCAAAAATTCAAATATGGTCCTAAATGCATTTAAGGGTCATTCTGATATTAATGCCCGCTATGGAAACACCCTACTACGGCCCTCTCTCTGTCGGGGGCGACCTGAGTGCATTATGGACACTTTGAAATTTCACGATGGATACTGATTGCTATACAAGCGGTAACCCAAAAACACAAATATGGTCATAAATGCATTTAACGGTCATTCTGATTTTAATGCCCGCTATAGGAGCACCCTACTACGGCCCTCTTTCACTCAGGGCCGTCCTGGGTGCTTTATGGACTGTTTGACAAGTGCTGGAGGAGGAAATAGAGCCGTGCACCTGGTGATTGAAACCGTGCATCTGGTAACCCAAAAACACAAATATGGTCATAAATGCATTTAACGGTCATTCTGATTTTAATGCCCGCTATAGGAGCACCCTACTACGGCCCTCTTTCACTCAGGGCCGTCCTGGGTGCTTTATGGACTGTTTGACAAGTGCTGGAGGAGGAAATAGAGCCGTGCACCTGGTGATTGAAACCGTGCATCTGGTAACCCAAAAACACAAATATGGTCATAAATGCATTTAACGGTCATTCTGATTTTAATGCCCGCTATAGGAGCACCCTACTACGGCCCTCTTTCACTCAGGGCCGTCCTGGGTGCTTTATGGACTGTTTGACAAGTGCTGGAGGAGGAAATAGAGCCGTGCACCTGGTGATTGAAACCGTGCACCTGGTGATTGAAAACGTGCATCTGGTAACCCAAAAATTCAAATATGGTCCTAAATGCATTTAAGGGTCATTCTGATATTAATGCCCGCTATGGAAACACCCTACTACGGCCCTCTCTCTGTCGGGGGCGACCTGAGTGCATTATGGACACTTTGAAATTTCACGATGGATACTGATTGCTATACAAGCGGTAACCCAAAAACACAAATATGGTCATAAATGCATTTAACGGTCATTCTGATTTTAATGCCCGCTATAGGAGCACCCTACTACGGCCCTCTTTCACTCAGGGCCGTCCTGGGTGCTTTATGGACTGTTTGACAAGTGCTGGAGGAGGAAATAGAGCCGTGCACCTGGTGATTGAAACCGTGCATCTGGTAACCCAAAAACACAAATATGGTCATAAATGCATTTAACGGTCATTCTGATTTTAATGCCCGCTATAGGAGCACCCTACTACGGCCCTCTTTCACTCAGGGCCGTCCTGGGTGCTTTATGGACTGTTTGACAAGTGCTGGAGGAGGAAATAGAGCCGTGCACCTGGTGATTGAAACCGTGCATCTGGTAACCCAAAAACACAAATATGGTCATAAATGCATTTAACGGTCATTCTGATTTTAATGCCCGCTATAGGAGCACCCTACTACGGCCCTCTTTCACTCAGGGCCGTCCTGGGTGCTTTATGGACTGTTTGACAAGTGCTGGAGGAGGAAATAGAGCCGTGCACCTGGTGATTGAAACCGTGCACCTGGTGATTGAAAACGTGCATCTGGTAACCCAAAAATTCAAATATGGTCCTAAATGCATTTAAGGGTCATTCTGATATTAATGCCCGCTATGGAAACACCCTACTACGGCCCTCTCTCTGTCGGGGGCGACCTGAGTGCATTATGGACACTTTGAAATTTCACGATGGATACTGATTGCTATACAAGCGGTAACCCAAAAACACAAATATGGTCATAAATGCATTTAACGGTCATTCTGATTTTAATGCCCGCTATAGGAGCACCCTACTACGGCCCTCTTTCACTCAGGGCCGTCCTGGGTGCTTTATGGACTGTTTGACAAGTGCTGGAGGAGGAAATAGAGCCGTGCACCTGGTGATTGAAACCGTGCATCTGGTAACCCAAAAACACAAATATGGTCATAAATGCATTTAACGGTCATTCTGATTTTAATGCCCGCTATAGGAGCACCCTACTACGGCCCTCTTTCACTCAGGGCCGTCCTGGGTGCTTTATGGACTGTTTGACAAGTGCTGGAGGAGGAAATAGAGCCGTGCACCTGGTGATTGAAACCGTGCACCTGGTGATTGAAAACGTGCATCTGGTAACCCAAAAATTCAAATATGGTCCTAAATGCATTTAAGGGTCATTCTGATATTAATGCCCGCTATGGAAACACCCTACTACGGCCCTCTCTCTGTCGGGGGCGACCTGAGTGCATTATGGACACTTTGAAATTTCACGATGGATACTGATTGCTATACAAGCGGTAACCCAAAAACACAAATATGGTCATAAATGCATTTAACGGTCATTCTGATTTTAATGCCCGCTATAGGAGCACCCTACTACGGCCCTCTTTCACTCAGGGCCGTCCTGGGTGCTTTATGGACTGTTTGACAAGTGCTGGAGGAGGAAATAGAGCCGTGCACCTGGTGATTGAAACCGTGCATCTGGTAACCCAAAAACACAAATATGGTCATAAATGCATTTAACGGTCATTCTGATTTTAATGCCCGCTATAGGAGCACCCTACTACGGCCCTCTTTCACTCAGGGCCGTCCTGGGTGCTTTATGGACTGTTTGACAAGTGCTGGAGGAGGAAATAGAGCCGTGCACCTGGTGATTGAAACCGTGCACCTGGTGATTGAAAACGTGCATCTGGTAACCCAAAAATTCAAATATGGTCCTAAATGCATTTAAGGGTCATTCTGATATTAATGCCCGCTATGGAAACACCCTACTACGGCCCTCTCTCTGTCGGGGGCGACCTGAGTGCATTATGGACACTTTGAAATTTCACGATGGATACTGATTGCTATACAAGCGGTAACCCAAAAACACAAATATGGTCATAAATGCATTTAACGGTCATTCTGATTTTAATGCCCGCTATAGGAGCACCCTACTACGGCCCTCTTTCACTCAGGGCCGTCCTGGGTGCTTTATGGACTGTTTGACAAGTGCTGGAGGAGGAAATAGAGCCGTGCACCTGGTGATTGAAACCGTGCATCTGGTAACCCAAAAACACAAATATGGTCATAAATGCATTTAACGGTCATTCTGATTTTAATGCCCGCTATAGGAGCACCCTACTACGGCCCTCTTTCACTCAGGGCCGTCCTGGGTGCTTTATGGACTGTTTGACAAGTGCTGGAGGAGGAAATAGAGCCGTGCACCTGGTGATTGAAACCGTGCATCTGGTAACCCAAAAACACAAATATGGTCATAAATGCATTTAACGGTCATTCTGATTTTAATGCCCGCTATAGGAGCACCCTACTACGGCCCTCTTTCACTCAGGGCCGTCCTGGGTGCTTTATGGACTGTTTGACAAGTGCTGGAGGAGGAAATAGAGCCGTGCACCTGGTGATTGAAACCGTGCATCTGGTAACCCAAAAACACAAATATGGTCATAAATGCATTTAACGGTCATTCTGATTTTAATGCCCGCTATAGGAGCACCCTACTACGGCCCTCTTTCACTCAGGGCCGTCCTGGGTGCTTTATGGACTGTTTGACAAGTGCTGGAGGAGGAAATAGAGCCGTGCACCTGGTGATTGAAACCGTGCACCTGGTGATTGAAAACGTGCATCTGGTAACCCAAAAATTCAAATATGGTCCTAAATGCATTTAAGGGTCATTCTGATATTAATGCCCGCTATGGAAACACCCTACTACGGCCCTCTCTCTGTCGGGGGCGACCTGAGTGCATTATGGACACTTTGAAATTTCACGATGGATACTGATTGCTATACAAGCGGTAACCCAAAAACACAAATATGGTCATAAATGCATTTAACGGTCATTCTGATTTTAATGCCCGCTATAGGAGCACCCTACTACGGCCCTCTTTCACTCAGGGCCGTCCTGGGTGCTTTATGGACTGTTTGACAAGTGCTGGAGGAGGAAATAGAGCCGTGCACCTGGTGATTGAAACCGTGCATCTGGTAACCCAAAAACACAAATATGGTCATAAATGCATTTAACGGTCATTCTGATTTTAATGCCCGCTATAGGAGCACCCTACTACGGCCCTCTTTCACTCAGGGCCGTCCTGGGTGCTTTATGGACTGTTTGACAAGTGCTGGAGGAGGAAATAGAGCCGTGCACCTGGTGATTGAAACCGTGCACCTGGTGATTGAAAACGTGCATCTGGTAACCCAAAAATTCAAATATGGTCCTAAATGCATTTAAGGGTCATTCTGATATTAATGCCCGCTATGGAAACACCCTACTACGGCCCTCTCTCTGTCGGGGGCGACCTGAGTGCATTATGGACACTTTGAAATTTCACGATGGATACTGATTGCTATACAAGCGGTAACCCAAAAACACAAATATGGTCATAAATGCATTTAACGGTCATTCTGATTTTAATGCCCGCTATAGGAGCACCCTACTACGGCCCTCTTTCACTCAGGGCCGTCCTGGGTGCTTTATGGACTGTTTGACAAGTGCTGGAGGAGGAAATAGAGCCGTGCACCTGGTGATTGAAACCGTGCATCTGGTAACCCAAAAACACAAATATGGTCATAAATGCATTTAACGGTCATTCTGATTTTAATGCCCGCTATAGGAGCACCCTACTACGGCCCTCTTTCACTCAGGGCCGTCCTGGGTGCTTTATGGACTGTTTGACAAGTGCTGGAGGAGGAAATAGAGCCGTGCACCTGGTGATTGAAACCGTGCATCTGGTAACCCAAAAACACAAATATGGTCATAAATGCATTTAACGGTCATTCTGATTTTAATGCCCGCTATAGGAGCACCCTACTACGGCCCTCTTTCACTCAGGGCCGTCCTGGGTGCTTTATGGACTGTTTGACAAGTGCTGGAGGAGGAAATAGAGCCGTGCACCTGGTGATTGAAACCGTGCACCTGGTGATTGAAAACGTGCATCTGGTAACCCAAAAATTCAAATATGGTCCTAAATGCATTTAAGGGTCATTCTGATATTAATGCCCGCTATGGAAACACCCTACTACGGCCCTCTCTCTGTCGGGGGCGACCTGAGTGCATTATGGACACTTTGAAATTTCACGATGGATACTGATTGCTATACAAGCGGTAACCCAAAAACACAAATATGGTCATAAATGCATTTAACGGTCATTCTGATTTTAATGCCCGCTATAGGAGCACCCTACTACGGCCCTCTTTCACTCAGGGCCGTCCTGGGTGCTTTATGGACTGTTTGACAAGTGCTGGAGGAGGAAATAGAGCCGTGCACCTGGTGATTGAAACCGTGCATCTGGTAACCCAAAAACACAAATATGGTCATAAATGCATTTAACGGTCATTCTGATTTTAATGCCCGCTATAGGAGCACCCTACTACGGCCCTCTTTCACTCAGGGCCGTCCTGGGTGCTTTATGGACTGTTTGACAAGTGCTGGAGGAGGAAATAGAGCCGTGCACCTGGTGATTGAAACCGTGCACCTGGTGATTGAAAACGTGCATCTGGTAACCCAAAAATTCAAATATGGTCCTAAATGCATTTAAGGGTCATTCTGATATTAATGCCCGCTATGGAAACACCCTACTACGGCCCTCTCTCTGTCGGGGGCGACCTGAGTGCATTATGGACACTTTGAAATTTCACGATGGATACTGATTGCTATACAAGCGGTAACCCAAAAACACAAATATGGTCATAAATGCATTTAACGGTCATTCTGATTTTAATGCCCGCTATAGGAGCACCCTACTACGGCCCTCTTTCACTCAGGGCCGTCCTGGGTGCTTTATGGACTGTTTGACAAGTGCTGGAGGAGGAAATAGAGCCGTGCACCTGGTGATTGAAACCGTGCATTCGTGCATCTGGTAACCCAAAAACAAATATGGTCATAAATGCATTTAACGGTCATTCTGATTTTAATGCCCGCTAGGAAACCCTACTACGGCCCTCTTTCACTCAGGGGCGTCCTGGGTGCTTTATGGACACTTTGAAATTTCACGATGGATACTGATTGCTATACAAGCGGTAACCCAAAAACACAAATATGGTCATAAATGCATTTAACGGTCATTCTGATTTTAATGCCCGCTATAGGAGCACCCTACTACGGCCCTCTTTCACTCAGGGCCGTCCTGGGTGCTTTATGGACTGTTTGACAAGTGCTGGAGGAGGAAATAGAGCCGTGCACCTGGTGATTGAAACCGTGCACCTGGTGATTGAAAACGTGCATCTGGTAACCCAAAAATTCAAATATGGTCCTAAATGCATTTAAGGGTCATTCTGATATTAATGCCCGCTATGGAAACACCCTACTACGGCCCTCTCTCTGTCGGGGGCGACCTGAGTGCATTATGGACACTTTGAAATTTCACGATGGATACTGATTGCTATACAAGCGGTAACCCAAAAACACAAATATGGTCATAAATGCATTTAACGGTCATTCTGATTTTAATGCCCGCTATAGGAGCACCCTACTACGGCCCTCTTTCACTCAGGGCCGTCCTGGGTGCTTTATGGACTGTTTGACAAGTGCTGGAGGAGGAAATAGAGCCGTGCACCTGGTGATTGAAACCGTGCATCTGGTAACCCAAAAACACAAATATGGTCATAAATGCATTTAACGGTCATTCTGATTTTAATGCCCGCTATAGGAGCACCCTACTACGGCCCTCTTTCACTCAGGGCCGTCCTGGGTGCTTTATGGACTGTTTGACAAGTGCTGGAGGAGGAAATAGAGCCGTGCACCTGGTGATTGAAACCGTGCACCTGGTGATTGAAAACGTGCATCTGGTAACCCAAAAATTCAAATATGGTCCTAAATGCATTTAAGGGTCATTCTGATATTAATGCCCGCTATGGAAACACCCTACTACGGCCCTCTCTCTGTCGGGGGCGACCTGAGTGCATTATGGACACTTTGAAATTTCACGATGGATACTGATTGCTATACAAGCGGTAACCCAAAAACACAAATATGGTCATAAATGCATTTAACGGTCATTCTGATTTTAATGCCCGCTATAGGAGCACCCTACTACGGCCCTCTTTCACTCAGGGCCGTCCTGGGTGCTTTATGGACTGTTTGACAAGTGCTGGAGGAGGAAATAGAGCCGTGCACCTGGTGATTGAAACCGTGCATCTGGTAACCCAAAAACACAAATATGGTCATAAATGCATTTAACGGTCATTCTGATTTTAATGCCCGCTATAGGAGCACCCTACTACGGCCCTCTTTCACTCAGGGCCGTCCTGGGTGCTTTATGGACTGTTTGACAAGTGCTGGAGGAGGAAATAGAGCCGTGCACCTGGTGATTGAAACCGTGCACCTGGTGATTGAAAACGTGCATCTGGTAACCCAAAAATTCAAATATGGTCCTAAATGCATTTAAGGGTCATTCTGATATTAATGCCCGCTATGGAAACACCCTACTACGGCCCTCTCTCTGTCGGGGGCGACCTGAGTGCATTATGGACACTTTGAAATTTCACGATGGATACTGATTGCTATACAAGCGGTAACCCAAAAACACAAATATGGTCATAAATGCATTTAACGGTCATTCTGATTTTAATGCCCGCTATAGGAGCACCCTACTACGGCCCTCTTTCACTCAGGGCCGTCCTGGGTGCTTTATGGACTGTTTGACAAGTGCTGGAGGAGGAAATAGAGCCGTGCACCTGGTGATTGAAACCGTGCATCTGGTAACCCAAAAACACAAATATGGTCATAAATGCATTTAACGGTCATTCTGATTTTAATGCCCGCTATAGGAGCACCCTACTACGGCCCTCTTTCACTCAGGGCCGTCCTGGGTGCTTTATGGACTGTTTGACAAGTGCTGGAGGAGGAAATAGAGCCGTGCACCTGGTGATTGAAACCGTGCATCTGGTAACCCAAAAACACAAATATGGTCATAAATGCATTTAACGGTCATTCTGATTTTAATGCCCGCTATAGGAGCACCCTACTACGGCCCTCTTTCACTCAGGGCCGTCCTGGGTGCTTTATGGACTGTTTGACAAGTGCTGGAGGAGGAAATAGAGCCGTGCACCTGGTGATTGAAACCGTGCACCTGGTGATTGAAAACGTGCATCTGGTAACCCAAAAATTCAAATATGGTCCTAAATGCATTTAAGGGTCATTCTGATATTAATGCCCGCTATGGAAACACCCTACTACGGCCCTCTCTCTGTCGGGGGCGACCTGAGTGCATTATGGACACTTTGAAATTTCACGATGGATACTGATTGCTATACAAGCGGTAACCCAAAAACACAAATATGGTCATAAATGCATTTAACGGTCATTCTGATTTTAATGCCCGCTATAGGAGCACCCTACTACGGCCCTCTTTCACTCAGGGCCGTCCTGGGTGCTTTATGGACTGTTTGACAAGTGCTGGAGGAGGAAATAGAGCCGTGCACCTGGTGATTGAAACCGTGCATCTGGTAACCCAAAAACACAAATATGGTCATAAATGCATTTAACGGTCATTCTGATTTTAATGCCCGCTATAGGAGCACCCTACTACGGCCCTCTTTCACTCAGGGCCGTCCTGGGTGCTTTATGGACTGTTTGACAAGTGCTGGAGGAGGAAATAGAGCCGTGCACCTGGTGATTGAAACCGTGCATCTGGTAACCCAAAAACACAAATATGGTCATAAATGCATTTAACGGTCATTCTGATTTTAATGCCCGCTATAGGAGCACCCTACTACGGCCCTCTTTCAC
This sequence comes from Oncorhynchus kisutch, assembly GCF_002021735.2. Lineage (NCBI taxonomy): Eukaryota > Metazoa > Chordata > Actinopteri > Salmoniformes > Salmonidae > Oncorhynchus > Oncorhynchus kisutch. The sequence continues at coordinate 87,376 of NW_022262311.1, read as the reverse complement.
TCAGGGCCGTCCTGGGTGCTTTATGGACTGTTTGACAAGTGCTGGAGGAGGAAATAGAGCCGTGCACCTGGTGATTGAAACCGTGCACCTGGTGATTGAAAACGTGCATCTGGTAACCCAAAAATTCAAATATGGTCCTAAATGCATTTAAGGGTCATTCTGATATTAATGCCCGCTATGGAAACACCCTACTACGGCCCTCTCTCTGTCGGGGGCGACCTGAGTGCATTATGGACACTTTGAAATTTCACGATGGATACTGATTGCTATACAAGCGGTAACCCAAAAACACAAATATGGTCATAAATGCATTTAACGGTCATTCTGATTTTAATGCCCGCTATAGGAGCACCCTACTACGGCCCTCTTTCACTCAGGGCCGTCCTGGGTGCTTTATGGACTGTTTGACAAGTGCTGGAGGAGGAAATAGAGCCGTGCACCTGGTGATTGAAACCGTGCATCTGGTAACCCAAAAACACAAATATGGTCATAAATGCATTTAACGGTCATTCTGATTTTAATGCCCGCTATAGGAGCACCCTACTACGGCCCTCTTTCACTCAGGGCCGTCCTGGGTGCTTTATGGACTGTTTGACAAGTGCTGGAGGAGGAAATAGAGCCGTGCACCTGAAACCGTGCATCTGGTAACCCAAAAACAAAATATGGTCATAAATGCATTTAACGGTCATTCTGATTTAATGCCCGCTATAGGAGCACCCTACTACGGCCCTCTTTCACTCAGGGCCGTCCTGGGTGCTTTATGGACTGTTTGACAAGTGCTGGAGGAAATAGAGCCGTGCACCTGGTGATTGAAACCGTGCATCTGGTAACCCAAAAACACAAATATGGTCATAAATGCATTTAACGGTCATTCTGATTTAATGCCCGCTATAGGAGCACCCTACTACGGCCCTCTTTCACTCAGGGCCGTCCTGGGTGCTTTATGGACTGTTTGACAAGTGCTGGAGGAGGAAATAGAGCCGTGCACCTGGTGATTGAAACCGTGCACCTGGTGATTGAAAACGTGCATCTGGTAACCCAAAAATTCAAATATGGTCCTAAATGCATTTAAGGGTCATTCTGATATTAATGCCCGCTATGGAAACACCCTACTACGGCCCTCTCTCTGTCGGGGGCGACCTGAGTGCATTATGGACACTTTGAAATTTCACGATGGATACTGATTGCTATACAAGCGGTAACCCAAAAACACAAATATGGTCATAAATGCATTTAACGGTCATTCTGATTTTAATGCCCGCTATAGGAGCACCCTACTACGGCCCTCTTTCACTCAGGGCCGTCCTGGGTGCTTTATGGACTGTTTGACAAGTGCTGGAGGAGGAAATAGAGCCGTGCACCTGGTGATTGAAACCGTGCATCTGGTAACCCAAAAACACAAATATGGTCATAAATGCATTTAACGGTCATTCTGATTTTAATGCCCGCTATAGGAGCACCCTACTACGGCCCTCTTTCACTCAGGGCCGTCCTGGGTGCTTTATGGACTGTTTGACAAGTGCTGGAGGAGGAAATAGAGCCGTGCACCTGGTGATTGAAACCGTGCACCTGGTGATTGAAAACGTGCATCTGGTAACCCAAAAATTCAAATATGGTCCTAAATGCATTTAAGGGTCATTCTGATATTAATGCCCGCTATGGAAACACCCTACTACGGCCCTCTCTCTGTCGGGGGCGACCTGAGTGCATTATGGACACTTTGAAATTTCACGATGGATACTGATTGCTATACAAGCGGTAACCCAAAAACACAAATATGGTCATAAATGCATTTAACGGTCATTCTGATTTTAATGCCCGCTATAGGAGCACCCTACTACGGCCCTCTTTCACTCAGGGCCGTCCTGGGTGCTTTATGGACTGTTTGACAAGTGCTGGAGGAGGAAATAGAGCCGTGCACCTGGTGATTGAAACCGTGCATCTGGTAACCCAAAAACACAAATATGGTCATAAATGCATTTAACGGTCATTCTGATTTTAATGCCCGCTATAGGAGCACCCTACTACGGCCCTCTTTCACTCAGGGCCGTCCTGGGTGCTTTATGGACTGTTTGACAAGTGCTGGAGGAGGAAATAGAGCCGTGCACCTGGTGATTGAAACCGTGCACCTGGTGATTGAAAACGTGCATCTGGTAACCCAAAAATTCAAATATGGTCCTAAATGCATTTAAGGGTCATTCTGATATTAATGCCCGCTATGGAAACACCCTACTACGGCCCTCTCTCTGTCGGGGGCGACCTGAGTGCATTATGGACACTTTGAAATTTCACGATGGATACTGATTGCTATACAAGCGGTAACCCAAAAACACAAATATGGTCATAAATGCATTTAACGGTCATTCTGATTTTAATGCCCGCTATAGGAGCACCCTACTACGGCCCTCTTTCACTCAGGGCCGTCCTGGGTGCTTTATGGACTGTTTGACAAGTGCTGGAGGAGGAAATAGAGCCGTGCACCTGGTGATTGAAACCGTGCATCTGGTAACCCAAAAACACAAATATGGTCATAAATGCATTTAACGGTCATTCTGATTTTAATGCCCGCTATAGGAGCACCCTACTACGGCCCTCTTTCACTCAGGGCCGTCCTGGGTGCTTTATGGACTGTTTGACAAGTGCTGGAGGAGGAAATAGAGCCGTGCACCTGGTGATTGAAACCGTGCACCTGGTGATTGAAAACGTGCATCTGGTAACCCAAAAATTCAAATATGGTCCTAAATGCATTTAAGGGTCATTCTGATATTAATGCCCGCTATGGAAACACCCTACTACGGCCCTCTCTCTGTCGGGGGCGACCTGAGTGCATTATGGACACTTTGAAATTTCACGATGGATACTGATTGCTATACAAGCGGTAACCCAAAAACACAAATATGGTCATAAATGCATTTAACGGTCATTCTGATTTTAATGCCCGCTATAGGAGCACCCTACTACGGCCCTCTTTCACTCAGGGCCGTCCTGGGTGCTTTATGGACTGTTTGACAAGTGCTGGAGGAGGAAATAGAGCCGTGCACCTGGTGATTGAAACCGTGCATCTGGTAACCCAAAAACACAAATATGGTCATAAATGCATTTAACGGTCATTCTGATTTTAATGCCCGCTATAGGAGCACCCTACTACGGCCCTCTTTCACTCAGGGCCGTCCTGGGTGCTTTATGGACTGTTTGACAAGTGCTGGAGGAGGAAATAGAGCCGTGCACCTGGTGATTGAAACCGTGCACCTGGTGATTGAAAACGTGCATCTGGTAACCCAAAAATTCAAATATGGTCCTAAATGCATTTAAGGGTCATTCTGATATTAATGCCCGCTATGGAAACACCCTACTACGGCCCTCTCTCTGTCGGGGGCGACCTGAGTGCATTATGGACACTTTGAAATTTCACGATGGATACTGATTGCTATACAAGCGGTAACCCAAAAACACAAATATGGTCATAAATGCATTTAACGGTCATTCTGATTTTAATGCCCGCTATAGGAGCACCCTACTACGGCCCTCTTTCACTCAGGGCCGTCCTGGGTGCTTTATGGACTGTTTGACAAGTGCTGGAGGAGGAAATAGAGCCGTGCACCTGGTGATTGAAACCGTGCATCTGGTAACCCAAAAACACAAATATGGTCATAAATGCATTTAACGGTCATTCTGATTTTAATGCCCGCTATAGGAGCACCCTACTACGGCCCTCTTTCACTCAGGGCCGTCCTGGGTGCTTTATGGACTGTTTGACAAGTGCTGGAGGAGGAAATAGAGCCGTGCACCTGGTGATTGAAACCGTGCACCTGGTGATTGAAAACGTGCATCTGGTAACCCAAAAATTCAAATATGGTCCTAAATGCATTTAAGGGTCATTCTGATATTAATGCCCGCTATGGAAACACCCTACTACGGCCCTCTCTCTGTCGGGGGCGACCTGAGTGCATTATGGACACTTTGAAATTTCACGATGGATACTGATTGCTATACAAGCGGTAACCCAAAAACACAAATATGGTCATAAATGCATTTAACGGTCATTCTGATTTTAATGCCCGCTATAGGAGCACCCTACTACGGCCCTCTTTCACTCAGGGCCGTCCTGGGTGCTTTATGGACTGTTTGACAAGTGCTGGAGGAGGAAATAGAGCCGTGCACCTGGTGATTGAAACCGTGCATCTGGTAACCCAAAAACACAAATATGGTCATAAATGCATTTAACGGTCATTCTGATTTTAATGCCCGCTATAGGAGCACCCTACTACGGCCCTCTTTCACTCAGGGCCGTCCTGGGTGCTTTATGGACTGTTTGACAAGTGCTGGAGGAGGAAATAGAGCCGTGCACCTGGTGATTGAAACCGTGCACCTGGTGATTGAAAACGTGCATCTGGTAACCCAAAAATTCAAATATGGTCCTAAATGCATTTAAGGGTCATTCTGATATTAATGCCCGCTATGGAAACACCCTACTACGGCCCTCTCTCTGTCGGGGGCGACCTGAGTGCATTATGGACACTTTGAAATTTCACGATGGATACTGATTGCTATACAAGCGGTAACCCAAAAACACAAATATGGTCATAAATGCATTTAACGGTCATTCTGATTTTAATGCCCGCTATAGGAGCACCCTACTACGGCCCTCTTTCACTCAGGGCCGTCCTGGGTGCTTTATGGACTGTTTGACAAGTGCTGGAGGAGGAAATAGAGCCGTGCACCTGGTGATTGAAACCGTGCATCTGGTAACCCAAAAACACAAATATGGTCATAAATGCATTTAACGGTCATTCTGATTTTAATGCCCGCTATAGGAGCACCCTACTACGGCCCTCTTTCACTCAGGGCCGTCCTGGGTGCTTTATGGACTGTTTGACAAGTGCTGGAGGAGGAAATAGAGCCGTGCACCTGGTGATTGAAACCGTGCACCTGGTGATTGAAAACGTGCATCTGGTAACCCAAAAATTCAAATATGGTCCTAAATGCATTTAAGGGTCATTCTGATATTAATGCCCGCTATGGAAACACCCTACTACGGCCCTCTCTCTGTCGGGGGCGACCTGAGTGCATTATGGACACTTTGAAATTTCACGATGGATACTGATTGCTATACAAGCGGTAACCCAAAAACACAAATATGGTCATAAATGCATTTAACGGTCATTCTGATTTTAATGCCCGCTATAGGAGCACCCTACTACGGCCCTCTTTCACTCAGGGCCGTCCTGGGTGCTTTATGGACTGTTTGACAAGTGCTGGAGGAGGAAATAGAGCCGTGCACCTGGTGATTGAAACCGTGCATCTGGTAACCCAAAAACACAAATATGGTCATAAATGCATTTAACGGTCATTCTGATTTTAATGCCCGCTATAGGAGCACCCTACTACGGCCCTCTTTCACTCAGGGCCGTCCTGGGTGCTTTATGGACTGTTTGACAAGTGCTGGAGGAGGAAATAGAGCCGTGCACCTGGTGATTGAAACCGTGCACCTGGTGATTGAAAACGTGCATCTGGTAACCAAAAATTCAAATATGGTCCTAAATGCATTTAAGGGTCATTCTGATATTAATGCCCGCTATGGAAACACCCTACTACGGCCCTCTCTCTGTCGGGGGCGACCTGAGTGCATTATGGACACTTTGAAATTTCACGATGGATACTGATTGCTATACAAGCGGTAACCCAAAAACACAAATATGGTCATAAATGCATTTAACGGTCATTCTGATTTTAATGCCCGCTATAGGAGCACCCTACTACGGCCCTCTTTCACTCAGGGCCGTCCTGGGTGCTTTATGGACTGTTTGACAAGTGCTGGAGGAGGAAATAGAGCCGTGCACCTGGTGATTGAAACCGTGCATCTGGTAACCCAAAAACACAAATATGGTCATAAATGCATTTAACGGTCATTCTGATTTTAATGCCCGCTATAGGAGCACCCTACTACGGCCCTCTTTCACTCAGGGCCGTCCTGGGTGCTTTATGGACTGTTTGACAAGTGCTGGAGGAGGAAATAGAGCCGTGCACCTGGTGATTGAAACCGTGCACCTGGTGATTGAAAACGTGCATCTGGTAACCCAAAATTCAAATATGGTCCTAAATGCATTTAAGGGTCATTCTGATATTAATGCCCGCTATGGAAACACCCTACTACGGCCCTCTCTCTGTCGGGGGCGACCTGAGTGCATTATGGACACTTTGAAATTTCACGATGGATACTGATTGCTATACAAGCGGTAACCCAAAAACACAAATATGGTCATAAATGCATTTAACGGTCATTCTGATTTTAATGCCCGCTATAGGAGCACCCTACTACGGCCCTCTTTCACTCAGGGCCGTCCTGGGTGCTTTATGGACTGTTTGACAAGTGCTGGAGGAGGAAATAGAGCCGTGCACCTGGTGATTGAAACCGTGCATCTGGTAACCCAAAAACACAAATATGGTCATAAATGCATTTAACGGTCATTCTGATTTTAATGCCCGCTATAGGAGCACCCTACTACGGCCCTCTTTCACTCAGGGCCGTCCTGGGTGCTTTATGGACTGTTTGACAAGTGCTGGAGGAGGAAATAGAGCCGTGCACCTGGTGATTGAAACCGTGCATCTGGTAACCCAAAACACAAATATGGTCATAAATGCATTTAACGGTCATTCTGATTTTAATGCCCGCTATAGGAGCACCCTACTACGGCCCTCTTTCACTCAGGGCCGTCCTGGGTGCTTTATGGACTGTTTGACAAGTGCTGGAGGAGGAAATAGAGCCGTGCACCTGGTGATTGAAACCGTGCACCTGGTGATTGAAAACGTGCATCTGGTAACCCAAAAATTCAAATATGGTCCTAAATGCATTTAAGGGTCATTCTGATATTAATGCCCGCTATGGAAACACCCTACTACGGCCCTCTCTCTGTCGGGGGCGACCTGAGTGCATTATGGACACTTTGAAATTTCACGATGGATACTGATTGCTATACAAGCGGTAACCCAAAAACACAAATATGGTCATAATGCATTTAACGGTCATTCTGATTTTAATGCCCGCTATAGGAGCACCCTACTACGGCCCTCTTTCACTCAGGGCCGTCCTGGGTGCTTTATGGACTGTTTGACAAGTGCTGGAGGAGGAAATAGAGCCGTGCACCTGGTGATTGAAAACCGTGCATCTGGTAACCCAAAAACACAAATATGGTCATAAATGCATTTAACGGTCATTCTGATTTTAATGCCGCTATAGGAGCACCCTACTTACGGCCCTCTTTCACTCAGGCCGTCCTGGGTGCTTTATGGACTGTTTGACAAGTGCTGGAGGAGGAAATAGAGCCGTGCACCTGGTGATTGAAACCGGTGCACCTGGTGATTGAAAACGTGCATCTGGTAACCCAAAAATTCAAATATGGTCCTAAATGCATTTAAGGGTCATTCTGAATTATAATGCCCGCTATGGAAACACCCTACTACGGCCCTCTCTCTGTCGGGGGCGACCTGAGTGCCATTATGGACACTTTGAAATTTCACGATGGATACTGATTGCTATACAAGCGGTAACCCAAAAACACAAATATGGTCATAAATGCATTTAACCGTCATTCGGATTTTAATGCCCGCTATAGGAGCACCCTACTACGGCCCTCTTTCACTCAGGGCCGTCCTGGGTGCTTATGGACTGTTTGACAAGTGGTGGAGGAGGAAATAGAGCCGTGCACTGGTGATTGAAACCGGGCATCTGGTAACCCAAAAACACAATATGGTCATAAATGCATTTAACGGTCATTCTGATTTTAATGCCCGCTATAGGAGTGCACCCTACTACGGCCCTCTTTCACTCAGGCCGTCCTGGGTGCTTATTGGACTGTTTGACAAGTGCTGGAGGAGGAAATAGAGCCGTGCACCTGGTGATTGAAACCGTGCATCTGGTAACCCCAAAACACAAATATGGTCATAAATGCATTTAACGGTCATTCTGATTTAATGCCCGCTATAGGAGCACCCTACTACGCCCTCTTTCACTCAGGGCCGTCCTGGGTGCTTATGGACTGTTTGACAAGTGCTGGAGGAGGAAATAGAGCCGTGCACCTGGTGATTGAACCGTGCACCTGGTGATTGAAAACGTGCATCTGGTAACCCAAAAATTCAAATATGGTCCTAAATGCATTTAAGGGTCATTCTGATATTAATGCCCGCTAATGAAACACCCTACTACGGCCCTCTCTCTGTCGGGGGCGACCTGAGTGCATTATGGACACTTTGAAATTTCACGATGGATACTGATTGCTATACAAGCGGTAACCCAAAACACAAATATGGTCATAAATGCATTTAACGGTCATTCTGATTTTAATGCCCGCTATAGGAGCACCCTACTACGGCCCTCTTTCACTCAGGGCCGTCCTGGGTGCTTTATGGACTGTTTTGACAAGTGCTGGAGGAGGAAATAGAGCCGTGCACCTGGTGATTGAAACCGTGCATCTGGTAACCCAAAAACACAAATATGGTCATAAATGCATTTAACGGTCATTCTGATTTAATGCCCGCTATAGGAGCACCCTACTACGGCCCTCTTTCACTCAGGGCCGTCCTGGGTGCTTTATGGACTGTTTGACAAGTGCTGGAGGAGGAAATAGAGCCGTGCACCTGGTGATTGAAACCGTGCACCTGGTGATTGAAAACGTGCATCTGGTAACCCAAAAATTCAAATATGGTCCTAAATGCATTTAAGGGTCATTCTGATATTAATGCCCGCTATGGAAACACCCTACTACGGCCCTCTCTCTGTCGGGGGGCGACCTGAGTGCATTATGGACACTTTGAAATTTCACGATGGATACTGATTGCTATACAAGCGGTAACCCAAAAACACAAATATGGTCATAAATGCATTTAAACGGTCATTCTGATTTTAATGCCCGCTATAAGGAGCACCCTACTACGGCCCTCTTTCACTCAGGGCCGTCCTGGGTGCTTTATGGACTGTTTGACAAGTGCTGGAGGAGGAAATAGAGCCGTGCACCTGGTGATTGAAACCGTGCATCTGGTAACCCAAAAACACAAATATGGTCATAAATGCATTTAACGGTCATTCTGATTTTAATGCCCGCTATAGGAGCACCCTACTACGGCCCTCTTTCACTCAGGGCCGTCCTGGGTGCTTTATGGACTGTTTGACAAGTGCTGGAGGAGGAAATAGAGCCGTGCACCTGGTGATTGAAACCGTGCATCTGGTAACCCAAAAACACAAATATGGTCATAAATGCATTTAACGGTCATTCTGATTTTAATGCCCGCTATAGGAGCACCCTACTACGGCCCTCTTTCACTCAGGGCCGTCCTGGGTGCTTTATGGACTGTTTGACAAGTGCTGGAGGAGGAAATAGAGCCGTGCCACCTGGTGATTGAAAACCGTGCACCTGGTGATTGAAAACGTGCATCTGGTAACCCAAAAATTCAAATATGGTCCTAAATGCATTTAAGGGTCATTCTGATATTAATGCCCGCTATGGAAACACCCTACCTACGGCCCTCTCTCTGTCGGGGGCGACCTGAGTGCATTATGGGACACTTTGAATTTCACGATGGATACTGATTGCTATACAAGCGGTAACCCAAAACACCAAATATGGTCATAAATGCATTTAACGGTCATTCTGATTTTAATGCCCGCTATAGGAGCACCCTACCTACGGCCCTCTTTCACTCAGGGCCGTCCTGGGTGCTTTATGGACTGTTTGACAAGTGCTGGAGGAGGAATAGAGCCGTGCACCTGGTGATTGAAACCGTGCATCTGGTAACCCAAAAACACAAATATGGTCATAAATGCATTTAACGGTCATTCTGATTTTAATGCCCGCTATAGGAGCACACCTACTACGGCCTCTTTCACTCAGGGCCGTCCTGGTGTGCTTTATGGACTGTTTGAACAAGTGCTGGAGGAGGAAATAGAGCCGTGCACCTGGTGATTGAAACCGTGCACCTGGTGATTGAAACGTGCATCTGGTAACCCAAAATTCAAATATGGTCCTAAATGCATTTAAGGGTCATCTGATATTAATGCCGCTATGGAAACACCCTACTACGGCCCTCTCTCGTCGGGGGCGACCTGAGTGCATTATGGACACTTTGAAATTCACGATGGATACTGATTGCTATACAAGCGGTATACCCAAAAACACAAATATGGTCATAAATGCATTTAACGGTCATCTGATTTTAATGCCCGCTATAGGAGCACCCTACTACGGCCCTCTTTCACTCAGGGCCGTCCTGGGTGCTTTATGGACTGTTTGACAAGTGCTGGAGGAGGAAATAGAGCCGTGCACCTGGTGATTGAAACCGTGCATCTGGTAACCCAAAAACACAAATATGGTCATAAATGCATTTAACGGTCATTCTGATTTTAATGCCCGCTATAGGAGCACCCTACTACGGCCCTCTTTCACTCAGGGCCGTCCTGGGTGCTTTATGGACTGTTTGACAAGTGCTGGAGGAGGAAATAGAGCCGTGCACCTGGTGATTGAAACCGTGCATCTGGTAACCCAAAAACACAAATATGGTCATAAATGCATTTAACGGTCATTCTGATTTTAATGCCCGCTATAGGAGCACCCTACTACGGCCCTCTTTCACTCAGGGCCGTCCTGGGTGCTTTATGGACTGTTTGACAAGTGCTGGAGGAGGAAATAGAGCCGTGCACCTGGTGATTGAAACCGTGCACCTGGTGATTGAAAACGTGCATCTGGTAACCCAAAAATTCAAATATGGTCCTAAATGCATTTAAGGGTCATTCTGATATTAATGCCCGCTATGGAAACACCCTACTACGGCCCTCTCTCTGTCGGGGGCGACCTGAGTGCATTATGGACACTTTGAAATTTCACGATGGATACTGATTGCTATACAAGCGGTAACCCAAAAACACAAATATGGTCATAAATGCATTTAACGGTCATTCTGATTTTAATGCCCGCTATAGGAGCACCCTACTACGGCCCTCTTTCACTCAGGGCCGTCCTGGGTGCTTTATGGACTGTTTGACAAGTGCTGGAGGAGGAAATAGAGCCGTGCACCTGGTGATTGAAACCGTGCATCTGGTAACCCAAAACACAAATATGGTCATAAATGCATTTAACGGTCATTCTGATTTTAATGCCCGCTATAGGAGCACCCTACTACGGCCCTCTTTCACTCAGGGCCGTCCTGGGTGCTTTATGGACTGTTTGACAAGTGCTGGAGGAGGAAATAGAGCCGTGCACCTGGTGATTGAAACCGTGCACCTGGTGATTGAAAACGTGCATCTGGTAACCCAAAAATTCAAATATGGTCCTAAATGCATTTAAGGGTCATTCTGATATTAATGCCCGCTATGGAAACACCCTACTACGGCCCTCTCTCTGTCGGGGGCGACCTGAGTGCATTATGGACACTTTGAAATTTCACGATGGATACTGATTGCTATACAAGCGGTAACCCAAAAACACAAATATGGTCATAAATGCATTTAACGGTCATTCTGATTTTAATGCCCGCTATAGGAGCACCCTACTACGGCCCTCTTTCACTCAGGGCCGTCCTGGGTGCTTTATGGACTGTTTGACAAGTGCTGGAGGAGGAAATAGAGCCGTGCACCTGGTGATTGAAACCGTGCATCTGGTAACCCAAAAACACAAATATGGTCATAAATGCATTTAACGGTCATTCTGATTTTAATGCCCGCTATAGGAGCACCCTACTACGGCCCTCTTTCACTCAGGGCCGTCCTGGGTGCTTTATGGACTGTTTGACAAGTGCTGGAGGAGGAAATAGAGCCGTGCACCTGGTGATTGAAACCGTGCACCTGGTGATTGAAAACGTGCATCTGGTAACCCAAAAATTCAAATATGGTCCTAAATGCATTTAAGGGTCATTCTGATATTAATGCCCGCTATGGAAACACCCTACTACGGCCCTCTCTCTGTCGGGGGCGACCTGAGTGCATTATGGACACTTTGACATTTCACGATGGATACTGATTGCTATACAAGCGGTAACCCAAAAACACAAATATGGTCATAAATGCATTTAACGGTCATTCTGATTTTAATGCCCGCTATAGGAGCACCCTACTACGGCCCTCTTTCACTCAGGGCCGTCCTGGGTGCTTTATGGACTGTTTGACAAGTGCTGGAGGAGGAAATAGAGCCGTGCACCTGGTGATTGAAACCGTGCATCTGGTAACCCAAAAACACAAATATGGTCATAAATGCATTTAACGGTCATTCTGATTTTAATGCCCGCTATAGGAGCACCCTACTACGGCCCTCTTTCACTCAGGGCCGTCCTGGGTGCTTTATGGACTGTTTGACAAGTGCTGGAGGAGGAAATAGAGCCGTGCACCTGGTGATTGAAACCGTGCACCTGGTGATTGAAAACGTGCATCTGGTAACCCAAAAATTCAAATATGGTCCTAAATGCATTTAAGGGTCATTCTGATATTAATGCCCGCTATGGAAACACCCTACTACGGCCCTCTCTCTGTCGGGGGCGACCTGAGTGCATTATGGACACTTTGAAATTTCACGATGGATACTGATTGCTATACAAGCGGTAACCCAAAAACACAAATATGGTCATAAATGCATTTAACGGTCATTCTGATTTTAATGCCCGCTATAGGAGCACCCTACTACGGCCCTCTTTCACTCAGGGCCGTCCTGGGTGCTTTATGGACTGTTTGACAAGTGCTGGAGGAGGAAATAGAGCCGTGCACCTGGTGATTGAAACCGTGCATCTGGTAACCCAAAAACACAAATATGGTCATAAATGCATTTAACGGTCATTCTGATTTTAATGCCCGCTATAGGAGCACCCTACTACGGCCCTCTTTCACTCAGGGCCGTCCTGGGTGCTTTATGGACTGTTTGACAAGTGCTGGAGGAGGAAATAGAGCCGTGCACCTGGTGATTGAAACCGTGCATCTGGTAACCCAAAAACACAAATATGGTCATAAATGCATTTAACGGTCATTCTGATTTTAATGCCCGCTATAGGAGCACCCTACTACGGCCCTCTTTCACTCAGGGCCGTCCTGGGTGCTTTATGGACTGTTTGACAAGTGCTGGAGGAGGAAATAGAGCCGTGCACCTGGTGATTGAAACCGTGCACCTGGTGATTGAAAACGTGCATCTGGTAACCCAAAAATTCAAATATGGTCCTAAATGCATTTAAGGGTCATTCTGATATTAATGCCCGCTATGGAAACACCCTACTACGGCCCTCTCTCTGTCGGGGGCGACCTGAGTGCATTATGGACACTTTGAAATTTCACGATGGATACTGATTGCTATACAAGCGGTAACCCAAAAACACAAATATGGTCATAAATGCATTTAACGGTCATTCTGATTTTAATGCCCGCTATAGGAGCACCCTACTACGGCCCTCTTTCACTCAGGGCCGTCCTGGGTGCTTTATGGACTGTTTGACAAGTGCTGGAGGAGGAAATAGAGCCGTGCACCTGGTGATTGAAACCGTGCATCTGGTAACCCAAAAACACAAATATGGTCATAAATGCATTTAACGGTCATTCTGATTTTAATGCCCGCTATAGGAGCACCCTACTACGGCCCTCTTTCACTCAGGGCCGTCCTGGGTGCTTTATGGACTGTTTGACAAGTGCTGGAGGAGGAAATAGAGCCGTGCACCTGGTGATTGAAACCGTGCACCTGGTGATTGAAAACGTGCATCTGGTAACCCAAAAATTCAAATATGGTCCTAAATGCATTTAAGGGTCATTCTGATATTAATGCCCGCTATGGAAACACCCTACTACGGCCCTCTCTCTGTCGGGGGCGACCTGAGTGCATTATGGACACTTTGAAATTTCACGATGGATACTGATTGCTATACAAGCGGTAACCCAAAAACACAAATATGGTCATAAATGCATTTAACGGTCATTCTGATTTTAATGCCCGCTATAGGAGCACCCTACTACGGCCCTCTTTCACTCAGGGCCGTCCTGGGTGCTTTATGGACTGTTTGACAAGTGCTGGAGGAGGAAATAGAGCCGTGCACCTGGTGATTGAAACCGTGCATCTGGTAACCCAAAAACACAAATATGGTCATAAATGCATTTAACGGTCATTCTGATTTTAATGCCCGCTATAGGAGCACCCTACTACGGCCCTCTTTCACTCAGGGCCGTCCTGGGTGCTTTATGGACTGTTTGACAAGTGCTGGAGGAGGAAATAGAGCCGTGCACCTGGTGATTGAAACCGTGCACCTGGTGATTGAAAACGTGCATCTGGTAACCCAAAAATTCAAATATGGTCCTAAATGCATTTAAGGGTCATTCTGATATTAATGCCCGCTATGGAAACACCCTACTACGGCCCTCTCTCTGTCGGGGGCGACCTGAGTGCATTATGGACACTTTGAAATTTCACGATGGATACTGATTGCTATACAAGCGGTAACCCAAAAACACAAATATGGTCATAAATGCATTTAACGGTCATTCTGATTTTAATGCCCGCTATAGGAGCACCCTACTACGGCCCTCTTTCACTCAGGGCCGTCCTGGGTGCTTTATGGACTGTTTGACAAGTGCTGGAGGAGGAAATAGAGCCGTGCACCTGGTGATTGAAACCGTGCATCTGGTAACCCAAAAACACAAATATGGTCATAAATGCATTTAACGGTCATTCTGATTTTAATGCCCGCTATAGGAGCACCCTACTACGGCCCTCTTTCACTCAGGGCCGTCCTGGGTGCTTTATGGACTGTTTGACAAGTGCTGGAGGAGGAAATAGAGCCGTGCACCTGGTGATTGAAACCGTGCACCTGGTGATTGAAAACGTGCATCTGGTAACCCAAAAATTCAAATATGGTCCTAAATGCATTTAAGGGTCATTCTGATATTAATGCCCGCTATGGAAACACCCTACTACGGCCCTCTCTCTGTCGGGGGCGACCTGAGTGCATTATGGACACTTTGAAATTTCACGATGGATACTGATTGCTATACAAGCGGTAACCCAAAAACACAAATATGGTCATAAATGCATTTAACGGTCATTCTGATTTTAATGCCCGCTATAGGAGCACCCTACTACGGCCCTCTTTCACTCAGGGCCGTCCTGGGTGCTTTATGGACTGTTTGACAAGTGCTGGAGGAGGAAATAGAGCCGTGCACCTGGTGATTGAAACCGTGCATCTGGTAACCCAAAAACACAAATATGGTCATAAATGCATTTAACGGTCATTCTGATTTTAATGCCCGCTATAGGAGCACCCTACTACGGCCCTCTTTCACTCAGGGCCGTCCTGGGTGCTTTATGGACTGTTTGACAAGTGCTGGAGGAGGAAATAGAGCCGTGCACCTGGTGATTGAAACCGTGCATCTGGTAACCCAAAAACACAAATATGGTCATAAATGCATTTAACGGTCATTCTGATTTTAATGCCCGCTATAGGAGCACCCTACTACGGCCCTCTTTCACTCAGGGCCGTCCTGGGTGCTTTATGGACTGTTTGACAAGTGCTGGAGGAGGAAATAGAGCCGTGCACCTGGTGATTGAAACCGTGCATCTGGTAACCCAAAAACACAAATATGGTCATAAATGCATTTAACGGTCATTCTGATTTTAATGCCCGCTATAGGAGCACCCTACTACGGCCCTCTTTCACTCAGGGCCGTCCTGGGTGCTTTATGGACTGTTTGACAAGTGCTGGAGGAGGAAATAGAGCCGTGCACCTGGTGATTGAAACCGTGCACCTGGTGATTGAAAACGTGCATCTGGTAACCCAAAAATTCAAATATGGTCCTAAATGCATTTAAGGGTCATTCTGATATTAATGCCCGCTATGGAAACACCCTACTACGGCCCTCTCTCTGTCGGGGGCGACCTGAGTGCATTATGGACACTTTGAAATTTCACGATGGATACTGATTGCTATACAAGCGGTAACCCAAAAACACAAATATGGTCATAAATGCATTTAACGGTCATTCTGATTTTAATGCCCGCTATAGGAGCACCCTACTACGGCCCTCTTTCACTCAGGGCCGTCCTGGGTGCTTTATGGACTGTTTGACAAGTGCTGGAGGAGGAAATAGAGCCGTGCACCTGGTGATTGAAACCGTGCATCTGGTAACCCAAAAACACAAATATGGTCATAAATGCATTTAACGGTCATTCTGATTTTAATGCCCGCTATAGGAGCACCCTACTACGGCCCTCTTTCACTCAGGGCCGTCCTGGGTGCTTTATGGACTGTTTGACAAGTGCTGGAGGAGGAAATAGAGCCGTGCACCTGGTGATTGAAACCGTGCACCTGGTGATTGAAAACGTGCATCTGGTAACCCAAAAATTCAAATATGGTCCTAAATGCATTTAAGGGTCATTCTGATATTAATGCCCGCTATGGAAACACCCTACTACGGCCCTCTCTCTGTCGGGGGCGACCTGAGTGCATTATGGACACTTTGAAATTTCACGATGGATACTGATTGCTATACAAGCGGTAACCCAAAAACACAAATATGGTCATAAATGCATTTAACGGTCATTCTGATTTTAATGCCCGCTATAGGAGCACCCTACTACGGCCCTCTTTCACTCAGGGCCGTCCTGGGTGCTTTATGGACTGTTTGACAAGTGCTGGAGGAGGAAATAGAGCCGTGCACCTGGTGATTGAAACCGTGCATCTGGTAACCCAAAAACACAAATATGGTCATAAATGCATTTAACGGTCATTCTGATTTTAATGCCCGCTATAGGAGCACCCTACTACGGCCCTCTTTCACTCAGGGCCGTCCTGGGTGCTTTATGGACTGTTTGACAAGTGCTGGAGGAGGAAATAGAGCCGTGCACCTGGTGATTGAAACCGTGCATCTGGTAACCCAAAAACACAAATATGGTCATAAATGCATTTAACGGTCATTCTGATTTTAATGCCCGCTATAGGAGCACCCTACTACGGCCCTCTTTCACTCAGGGCCGTCCTGGGTGCTTTATGGACTGTTTGACAAGTGCTGGAGGAGGAAATAGAGCCGTGCACCTGGTGATTGAAACCGTGCATCTGGTAACCCAAAAACACAAATATGGTCATAAATGCATTTAACGGTCATTCTGATTTTAATGCCCGCTATAGGAGCACCCTACTACGGCCCTCTTTCACTCAGGGCCGTCCTGGGTGCTTTATGGACTGTTTGACAAGTGCTGGAGGAGGAAATAGAGCCGTGCACCTGGTGATTGAAACCGTGCACCTGGTGATTGAAAACGTGCATCTGGTAACCCAAAAATTCAAATATGGTCCTAAATGCATTTAAGGGTCATTCTGATATTAATGCCCGCTATGGAAACACCCTACTACGGCCCTCTCTCTGTCGGGGGCGAC
>NW_022262311.1:0-62500 GCF_002021735.2 Oncorhynchus kisutch | reverse complement strand
GGGACAAACGTTTCCGAAAGGGGCTCCCCCGATAGAGGCAAATCCACTTGGGTCGGGAGGGAACATCCATCAGAACACCAGCCAAAGGCCGGCCGATAGAGTCCCTCCCAGGTGGAAAACGAATGCAAATCAGTCAGAGGAAATTAAACTCCCTGGACAACAGAGGACAACCATGGAGACGCACCGTGAAACAAGTATGGGACTGGACTGGAGAGCTAGCCCTCACCGGGACTAAACAACCACCAATCAGTCGCCGAAGGGATTGGCACCTTCATTGGACCAGAACCATGGTCATTGATGAACCAAACCCACAAGGTAATAGCTGGGATAGAACAACTGCCGGGGCAGAGCTCAATATCCTCCCATCACCAAGCTGGGAAACGTGGCTCAAAAGTTAGGATAAATCGGACGCCGAAGGGTCTGTTCCAACCACTAAATCGGACGCCGGCGGCAAATGTCCGAATTACCATGGTTCCGAGGGGCTCACATCCCTCAAAAGTACCCAGTACTTATTTTCTATTCGGCCTGATCAGTTTGGCACCACCCCCGTCTCTCTAGGACATGGAAGTCTTGTTGTCAAAAACCAGGTTTCTGATTTCGCGCCGGTACCTGTCTGGTCGACCCACCCCCGAGTGTGTCATTGACGATCAGGCCAATTTATCGATATAATCCCGGAACCGCACAGGGTGTATGTCCGCCCCGAAATTGGGGGTAAAATTCGGTTAAACACAAAACGTGAATAAATCAGAAAGTACACATCCAATCTGGATGGGGGTTTTTTAAAACGAAAGGGCACATATAGACGAGCATTTACATTTAATTAAAACCGTTTTTGTATAAAACATTTTAATAGAAAATCGTGTTTTAAGTTTTGGGAAAAAAGTGAATGTTACAGGAAACATAGGTGCCTATGGATGCGAAATGTTTTTGATATGCTGCAATTGTTGCCCATCACGAGAGAGGGTATGAGACGAAATTTGGGACCTCTAGCCCTTCGGGAAGTATTTTTAATCATTTTTTGAAAATTACAGAAATTGGTCGGGAAAATGGCAGAGTCCACACTTTTCAAAGCCGTGCACCTGGTGATTGAAAACGTGCATCTGGTAACCCAAAAATTCAAATATGGTTCTAAATACACTTGCAGGTGTTCCAGACATCCATGCCCGCTATGGGAGCACCCTACTACGGCCCTCTATCAATGGGGGCCCGTCCTGAGTGCTTTATTTACTGTTTAAAATTTCACGATGGATACTGATTGCTATACAAGCGGTAACCCAAAAACACAAATATGGTCATAAATGCATTTAACGGTCATTCTGATTTTAATGCCCGCTATAGGAGCACCCTACTACGGCCCTCTTTCACTCAGGGCCGTCCTGGGTGCTTTATGGACTGTTTGACAAGTGCTGGAGGAGGAAATAGAGCCGTGCACCTGGTGATTGAAACCGTGCATCTGGTAACCCAAAAACACAAATATGGTCATAAATGCATTTAACGGTCATTCTGATTTTAATGCCCGCTATAGGAGCACCCTACTACGGCCCTCTTTCACTCAGGGCCGTCCTGGGTGCTTTATGGACTGTTTGACAAGTGCTGGAGGAGGAAATAGAGCCGTGCACCTGGTGATTGAAACCGTGCATCTGGTAACCCAAAAACACAAATATGGTCATAAATGCATTTAACGGTCATTCTGATTTTAATGCCCGCTATAGGAGCACCCTACTACGGCCCTCTTTCACTCAGGGCCGTCCTGGGTGCTTTATGGACTGTTTGACAAGTGCTGGAGGAGGAAATAGAGCCGTGCACCTGGTGATTGAAACCGTGCACCTGGTGATTGAAAACGTGCATCTGGTAACCCAAAAATTCAAATATGGTCCTAAATGCATTTAAGGGTCATTCTGATATTAATGCCCGCTATGGAAACACCCTACTACGGCCCTCTCTCTGTCGGGGGCGACCTGAGTGCATTATGGACACTTTGAAATTTCACGATGGATACTGATTGCTATACAAGCGGTAACCCAAAAACACAAATATGGTCATAAATGCATTTAACGGTCATTCTGATTTTAATGCCCGCTATAGGAGCACCCTACTACGGCCCTCTTTCACTCAGGGCCGTCCTGGGTGCTTTATGGACTGTTTGACAAGTGCTGGAGGAGGAAATAGAGCCGTGCACCTGGTGATTGAAACCGTGCACCTGGTGATTGAAAACGTGCATCTGGTAACCCAAAAATTCAAATATGGTCCTAAATGCATTTAAGGGTCATTCTGATATTAATGCCCGCTATGGAAACACCCTACTACGGCCCTCTCTCTGTCGGGGGCGACCTGAGTGCATTATGGACACTTTGAAATTTCACGATGGATACTGATTGCTATACAAGCGGTAACCCAAAAACACAAATATGGTCATAAATGCATTTAACGGTCATTCTGATTTTAATGCCCGCTATAGGAGCACCCTACTACGGCCCTCTTTCACTCAGGGCCGTCCTGGGTGCTTTATGGACTGTTTGACAAGTGCTGGAGGAGGAAATAGAGCCGTGCACCTGGTGATTGAAACCGTGCATCTGGTAACCCAAAAACACAAATATGGTCATAAATGCATTTAACGGTCATTCTGATTTTAATGCCCGCTATAGGAGCACCCTACTACGGCCCTCTTTCACTCAGGGCCGTCCTGGGTGCTTTATGGACTGTTTGACAAGTGCTGGAGGAGGAAATAGAGCCGTGCACCTGGTGATTGAAACCGTGCACCTGGTGATTGAAAACGTGCATCTGGTAACCCAAAAATTCAAATATGGTCCTAAATGCATTTAAGGGTCATTCTGATATTAATGCCCGCTATGGAAACACCCTACTACGGCCCTCTCTCTGTCGGGGGCGACCTGAGTGCATTATGGACACTTTGAAATTTCACGATGGATACTGATTGCTATACAAGCGGTAACCCAAAAACACAAATATGGTCATAAATGCATTTAACGGTCATTCTGATTTTAATGCCCGCTATAGGAGCACCCTACTACGGCCCTCTTTCACTCAGGGCCGTCCTGGGTGCTTTATGGACTGTTTGACAAGTGCTGGAGGAGGAAATAGAGCCGTGCACCTGGTGATTGAAACCGTGCATCTGGTAACCCAAAAACACAAATATGGTCATAAATGCATTTAACGGTCATTCTGATTTTAATGCCCGCTATAGGAGCACCCTACTACGGCCCTCTTTCACTCAGGGCCGTCCTGGGTGCTTTATGGACTGTTTGACAAGTGCTGGAGGAGGAAATAGAGCCGTGCACCTGGTGATTGAAACCGTGCATCTGGTAACCCAAAAACACAAATATGGTCATAAATGCATTTAACGGTCATTCTGATTTTAATGCCCGCTATAGGAGCACCCTACTACGGCCCTCTTTCACTCAGGGCCGTCCTGGGTGCTTTATGGACTGTTTGACAAGTGCTGGAGGAGGAAATAGAGCCGTGCACCTGGTGATTGAAACCGTGCACCTGGTGATTGAAAACGTGCATCTGGTAACCCAAAAATTCAAATATGGTCCTAAATGCATTTAAGGGTCATTCTGATATTAATGCCCGCTATGGAAACACCCTACTACGGCCCTCTCTCTGTCGGGGGCGACCTGAGTGCATTATGGACACTTTGAAATTTCACGATGGATACTGATTGCTATACAAGCGGTAACCCAAAAACACAAATATGGTCATAAATGCATTTAACGGTCATTCTGATTTTAATGCCCGCTATAGGAGCACCCTACTACGGCCCTCTTTCACTCAGGGCCGTCCTGGGTGCTTTATGGACTGTTTGACAAGTGCTGGAGGAGGAAATAGAGCCGTGCACCTGGTGATTGAAACCGTGCATCTGGTAACCCAAAAACACAAATATGGTCATAAATGCATTTAACGGTCATTCTGATTTTAATGCCCGCTATAGGAGCACCCTACTACGGCCCTCTTTCACTCAGGGCCGTCCTGGGTGCTTTATGGACTGTTTGACAAGTGCTGGAGGAGGAAATAGAGCCGTGCACCTGGTGATTGAAACCGTGCACCTGGTGATTGAAAACGTGCATCTGGTAACCCAAAAATTCAAATATGGTCCTAAATGCATTTAAGGGTCATTCTGATATTAATGCCCGCTATGGAAACACCCTACTACGGCCCTCTCTCTGTCGGGGGCGACCTGAGTGCATTATGGACACTTTGAAATTTCACGATGGATACTGATTGCTATACAAGCGGTAACCCAAAAACACAAATATGGTCATAAATGCATTTAACGGTCATTCTGATTTTAATGCCCGCTATAGGAGCACCCTACTACGGCCCTCTTTCACTCAGGGCCGTCCTGGGTGCTTTATGGACTGTTTGACAAGTGCTGGAGGAGGAAATAGAGCCGTGCACCTGGTGATTGAAACCGTGCATCTGGTAACCCAAAAACACAAATATGGTCATAAATGCATTTAACGGTCATTCTGATTTTAATGCCCGCTATAGGAGCACCCTACTACGGCCCTCTTTCACTCAGGGCCGTCCTGGGTGCTTTATGGACTGTTTGACAAGTGCTGGAGGAGGAAATAGAGCCGTGCACCTGGTGATTGAAACCGTGCATCTGGTAACCCAAAAACACAAATATGGTCATAAATGCATTTAACGGTCATTCTGATTTTAATGCCCGCTATAGGAGCACCCTACTACGGCCCTCTTTCACTCAGGGCCGTCCTGGGTGCTTTATGGACTGTTTGACAAGTGCTGGAGGAGGAAATAGAGCCGTGCACCTGGTGATTGAAACCGTGCACCTGGTGATTGAAAACGTGCATCTGGTAACCCAAAAATTCAAATATGGTCCTAAATGCATTTAAGGGTCATTCTGATATTAATGCCCGCTATGGAAACACCCTACTACGGCCCTCTCTCTGTCGGGGGCGACCTGAGTGCATTATGGACACTTTGAAATTTCACGATGGATACTGATTGCTATACAAGCGGTAACCCAAAAACACAAATATGGTCATAAATGCATTTAACGGTCATTCTGATTTTAATGCCCGCTATAGGAGCACCCTACTACGGCCCTCTTTCACTCAGGGCCGTCCTGGGTGCTTTATGGACTGTTTGACAAGTGCTGGAGGAGGAAATAGAGCCGTGCACCTGGTGATTGAAACCGTGCATCTGGTAACCCAAAAACACAAATATGGTCATAAATGCATTTAACGGTCATTCTGATTTTAATGCCCGCTATAGGAGCACCCTACTACGGCCCTCTTTCACTCAGGGCCGTCCTGGGTGCTTTATGGACTGTTTGACAAGTGCTGGAGGAGGAAATAGAGCCGTGCACCTGGTGATTGAAACCGTGCACCTGGTGATTGAAAACGTGCATCTGGTAACCCAAAAATTCAAATATGGTCCTAAATGCATTTAAGGGTCATTCTGATATTAATGCCCGCTATGGAAACACCCTACTACGGCCCTCTCTCTGTCGGGGGCGACCTGAGTGCATTATGGACACTTTGAAATTTCACGATGGATACTGATTGCTATACAAGCGGTAACCCAAAAACACAAATATGGTCATAAATGCATTTAACGGTCATTCTGATTTTAATGCCCGCTATAGGAGCACCCTACTACGGCCCTCTTTCACTCAGGGCCGTCCTGGGTGCTTTATGGACTGTTTGACAAGTGCTGGAGGAGGAAATAGAGCCGTGCACCTGGTGATTGAAACCGTGCATCTGGTAACCCAAAAACACAAATATGGTCATAAATGCATTTAACGGTCATTCTGATTTTAATGCCCGCTATAGGAGCACCCTACTACGGCCCTCTTTCACTCAGGGCCGTCCTGGGTGCTTTATGGACTGTTTGACAAGTGCTGGAGGAGGAAATAGAGCCGTGCACCTGGTGATTGAAACCGTGCATCTGGTAACCCAAAAACACAAATATGGTCATAAATGCATTTAACGGTCATTCTGATTTTAATGCCCGCTATAGGAGCACCCTACTACGGCCCTCTTTCACTCAGGGCCGTCCTGGGTGCTTTATGGACTGTTTGACAAGTGCTGGAGGAGGAAATAGAGCCGTGCACCTGGTGATTGAAACCGTGCACCTGGTGATTGAAAACGTGCATCTGGTAACCCAAAAATTCAAATATGGTCCTAAATGCATTTAAGGGTCATTCTGATATTAATGCCCGCTATGGAAACACCCTACTACGGCCCTCTCTCTGTCGGGGGCGACCTGAGTGCATTATGGACACTTTGAAATTTCACGATGGATACTGATTGCTATACAAGCGGTAACCCAAAAACACAAATATGGTCATAAATGCATTTAACGGTCATTCTGATTTTAATGCCCGCTATAGGAGCACCCTACTACGGCCCTCTTTCACTCAGGGCCGTCCTGGGTGCTTTATGGACTGTTTGACAAGTGCTGGAGGAGGAAATAGAGCCGTGCACCTGGTGATTGAAACCGTGCATCTGGTAACCCAAAAACACAAATATGGTCATAAATGCATTTAACGGTCATTCTGATTTTAATGCCCGCTATAGGAGCACCCTACTACGGCCCTCTTTCACTCAGGGCCGTCCTGGGTGCTTTATGGACTGTTTGACAAGTGCTGGAGGAGGAAATAGAGCCGTGCACCTGGTGATTGAAACCGTGCACCTGGTGATTGAAAACGTGCATCTGGTAACCCAAAAATTCAAATATGGTCCTAAATGCATTTAAGGGTCATTCTGATATTAATGCCCGCTATGGAAACACCCTACTACGGCCCTCTCTCTGTCGGGGGCGACCTGAGTGCATTATGGACACTTTGAAATTTCACGATGGATACTGATTGCTATACAAGCGGTAACCCAAAAACACAAATATGGTCATAAATGCATTTAACGGTCATTCTGATTTTAATGCCCGCTATAGGAGCACCCTACTACGGCCCTCTTTCACTCAGGGCCGTCCTGGGTGCTTTATGGACTGTTTGACAAGTGCTGGAGGAGGAAATAGAGCCGTGCACCTGGTGATTGAAACCGTGCATCTGGTAACCCAAAAACACAAATATGGTCATAAATGCATTTAACGGTCATTCTGATTTTAATGCCCGCTATAGGAGCACCCTACTACGGCCCTCTTTCACTCAGGGCCGTCCTGGGTGCTTTATGGACTGTTTGACAAGTGCTGGAGGAGGAAATAGAGCCGTGCACCTGGTGATTGAAACCGTGCATCTGGTAACCCAAAAACACAAATATGGTCATAAATGCATTTAACGGTCATTCTGATTTTAATGCCCGCTATAGGAGCACCCTACTACGGCCCTCTTTCACTCAGGGCCGTCCTGGGTGCTTTATGGACTGTTTGACAAGTGCTGGAGGAGGAAATAGAGCCGTGCACCTGGTGATTGAAACCGTGCACCTGGTGATTGAAAACGTGCATCTGGTAACCCAAAAATTCAAATATGGTCCTAAATGCATTTAAGGGTCATTCTGATATTAATGCCCGCTATGGAAACACCCTACTACGGCCCTCTCTCTGTCGGGGGCGACCTGAGTGCATTATGGACACTTTGAAATTTCACGATGGATACTGATTGCTATACAAGCGGTAACCCAAAAACACAAATATGGTCATAAATGCATTTAACGGTCATTCTGATTTTAATGCCCGCTATAGGAGCACCCTACTACGGCCCTCTTTCACTCAGGGCCGTCCTGGGTGCTTTATGGACTGTTTGACAAGTGCTGGAGGAGGAAATAGAGCCGTGCACCTGGTGATTGAAACCGTGCATCTGGTAACCCAAAAACACAAATATGGTCATAAATGCATTTAACGGTCATTCTGATTTTAATGCCCGCTATAGGAGCACCCTACTACGGCCCTCTTTCACTCAGGGCCGTCCTGGGTGCTTTATGGACTGTTTGACAAGTGCTGGAGGAGGAAATAGAGCCGTGCACCTGGTGATTGAAACCGTGCACCTGGTGATTGAAAACGTGCATCTGGTAACCCAAAAATTCAAATATGGTCCTAAATGCATTTAAGGGTCATTCTGATATTAATGCCCGCTATGGAAACACCCTACTACGGCCCTCTCTCTGTCGGGGGCGACCTGAGTGCATTATGGACACTTTGAAATTTCACGATGGATACTGATTGCTATACAAGCGGTAACCCAAAAACACAAATATGGTCATAAATGCATTTAACGGTCATTCTGATTTTAATGCCCGCTATAGGAGCACCCTACTACGGCCCTCTTTCACTCAGGGCCGTCCTGGGTGCTTTATGGACTGTTTGACAAGTGCTGGAGGAGGAAATAGAGCCGTGCACCTGGTGATTGAAACCGTGCATCTGGTAACCCAAAAACACAAATATGGTCATAAATGCATTTAACGGTCATTCTGATTTTAATGCCCGCTATAGGAGCACCCTACTACGGCCCTCTTTCACTCAGGGCCGTCCTGGGTGCTTTATGGACTGTTTGACAAGTGCTGGAGGAGGAAATAGAGCCGTGCACCTGGTGATTGAAACCGTGCATCTGGTAACCCAAAAACACAAATATGGTCATAAATGCATTTAACGGTCATTCTGATTTTAATGCCCGCTATAGGAGCACCCTACTACGGCCCTCTTTCACTCAGGGCCGTCCTGGGTGCTTTAATGGACTGTTTGACAAGTGCTGGAGGAGGAAATAGAGCCGTGCACCTGGTGATTGAAACCGTGCACCTGGTGATTGAAAACGTGCATCTGGTAACCCAAAATTCAAATATGGTCCTAAATGCATTTAAGGGTCATTCTGATATTAATGCCCGCTATGGAAACACCCTACTACGGCCCTCTCTCTGTCGGGGGCGACCTGAGTGCATTATGGACACTTTGAAATTTCACGATGGATACTGATTGCTATACAAGCGGTAACCCAAAAACACAAATATGGTCATAAATGCATTTAAACGGTCATTCTGATTTAATGCCCGCTATAGGAGCACCCTACTACGGCCCTCTTTCACTCAGGGCCGTCCTGGGTGCTTTATGGACTGTTTGACAAGTGCTGGAGGAGGAAATAGAGCCGTGCACCTGGTGATTGAAACCGTGCATCTGGTAACCCAAAAACACAAATATGGTCATAAATGCATTTAACGGTCATTCTGATTTTAATGCCCGCTATAGGAGCACCCTACTACGGCCCTCTTTCACTCAGGGCCGTCCTGGGTGCTTTATGGACTGTTTGACAAGTGCTGGAGGAGGAAATAGAGCCGTGCACCTGGTGATTGAAACCGTGCACCTGGTGATTGAAAACGTGCATCTGGTAACCCAAAAATTCAAATATTGGTCCTAAATGCATTTAAGGGTCATTCTGATATTAATGCCCGCTATGGAAACACCCTACTACGGCCCTCTCTCTGTCGGGGGCGACCTGAGTGCATTATGGACACTTTGAAATTTCACGATGGATACTGATTGCTATACAAGCGGTAACCCAAAAACACAAATATGGTCATAAATGCATTTAACGGTCATTCTGATTTTAATGCCCGCTATAGGAGCACCCTACTACGGCCCTCTTTCACTCAGGGCCGTCCTGGGTGCTTTATGGACTGTTTGACAAGTGCTGGAGGAGGAAATAGAGCCGTGCACCTGGTGATTGAAACCGTGCATCTGGTAACCCAAAAACACAAATATGGTCATAAATGCATTTAACGGTCATTCTGATTTTAATGCCCGCTATAGGAGCACCCTACTACGGCCCTCTTTCACTCAGGGCCGTCCTGGGTGCTTTATGGACTGTTTGACAAGTGCTGGAGGAGGAAATAGAGCCGTGCACCTGGTGATTGAAACCGTGCATCTGGTAACCCAAAAACACAAATATGGTCATAAATGCATTTAACGGTCATTCTGATTTTAATGCCCGCTATAGGAGCACCCTACTACGGCCCTCTTTCACTCAGGGCCGTCCTGGGTGCTTTATGGACTGTTTGACAAGTGCTGGAGGAGGAAATAGAGCCGTGCACCTGGTGATTGAAACCGTGCACCTGGTGATTGAAAACGTGCATCTGGTAACCCAAAAATTCAAATATGGTCCTAAATGCATTTAAGGGTCATTCTGATATTAATGCCCGCTATGGAAACACCCCTACTACGGCCCTCTCTCTGTCGGGGGCGACCTGAGTGCATTATGGACACTTTGAAATTTCACGATGGATACTGATTGCTATACAAGCGGTAACCCAAAAACACAAATATGGTCATAAATGCATTTAACGGTCATTCTGATTTTAATGCCCGCTATAGGAGCACCCTACTACGGCCCTCTTTCACTCAGGGCCGTCCTGGGTGCTTTATGGACTGTTTGACAAGTGCTGGAGGAGGAAATAGAGCCGTGCACCTGGTGATTGAAACCGTGCATCTGGTAACCCAAAAACACAAATATGGTCATAAATGCATTTAACGGTCATTCTGATTTTAATGCCCGCTATAGGAGCACCCTACTACGGCCCTCTTTCACTCAGGGCCGTCCTGGGTGCTTTATGGACTGTTGACAAGTGCTGGAGGAGGAAATAGAGCCGTGCACCTGGTGATTGAAACCGTGCACCTGGTGATTGAAAACGTGCATCTGGTAACCCAAAAATTCAAATATGGTCCTAAATGCATTTAAGGGTCATTCTGATATTAATGCCCGCTATGGAAACACCCTACTACGGCCCTCTCTCTGTCGGGGGCGACCTGAGTGCATTATGGACACTTTGAATTTCACGATGGATACTGATTGCTATACAAGCGGTAACCCAAAACACAAATATGGTCATAAATGCATTTAACGGTCATTCTGATTTTAATGCCCGCTATAGGAGCACCCTACTACGGCCCTCTTTCACTCAGGGCCGTCCTGGGTGCTTTATGGACTGTTTGACAAGTGCTGGAGGAGGAATAGAGCGTGCACCTGGTGATGAACCGTGCATCTGGTAACCCAAAACACAAATATGGTCATAAATGCATTTAAAACGGTCATTCTGATTTTAATGCCCGCTATAGGAGCACCCTACTACGGCCCTCTTTCACTCAGGGCCGTCCTGGTGCTTTATGGACTGTTGACAAGGGCTGGAGGAGGAAATAGAGCCGTGCACCTGGTGATTGAAACGTGCACCTGGTGATTGAAAACGTGCATCTGGTAACCAAAAATTCAAATATGGTCCTAAATGCATTTAAGGGTCATTCTGATATTAATGCCCGCTATGGAAACACCCTACTACGGCCCTCTCTCTGTCGGGGGCGACCTGAGTGCATTATGGACACTTTGAAATTTCCACGATGATACTGATTGCTATACAAGCGGTAACCCAAAAACACAAATATGGTCATAAATGCATTTAACGGTCATTCTGATTTTAATGCCCGCTATAGGAGCACCCTACTACGGCCCTCTTTCACTCAGGGCCGTCCTGGGTGCTTTATGGACTGTTTGACAAGTGCTGGAGGAGGAAATAGAGCCGTGCACCTGGTGATTGAAAACCGTGCATCTGGTAACCCAAAAGCACAAATATGGTCATAAATGCATTTAACGGTCATTCTGATTTTAATGCCCGCTATAGGAGCACCCTACTACGGCCCTCTTTCACTCAGGCCGTCCTGGGTGCTTTATGGACTGTTTGACAAGTGCTGGAGGAGGAAATAGAGCCGTGCACCTGGTGATTGAAACCGTGCACCTGGTGATTGAAAACGTGCATCTGGTAACCACAAAATTCAAATATGGTCCTAAATGCATTTAAGGGTCATTCTGATATTAATGCCCGCTATGGAAACACCCTACTACGGCCCTCTCTCTGTCGGGGGCGACCTGAGTGCATTATGGACACTTTGAAATTTCACGATGGATACTGATTGCTATACAAGCGGTAACCCAAAAACACAAATATGGTCATAAATGCATTTAACGGTCATTCTGATTTTAATGCCCGCTATAGGAGCACCCTACTACGGCCCTCTTTCACTCAGGGCCGTCCTGGGTGCTTTATGGACTGTTTGACAAGTGCTGGAGGAGGAAATAGAGCCGTGCACCTGGTGATTGAAACCGTGCATCTGGTAACCCAAAAACACAAATATGGTCATAAATGCATTTAACGGTCATTCTGATTTTAATGCCCGCTATAGGAGCACCCTACTACGGCCCTCTTTCACTCAGGGCCGTCCTGGGTGCTTTATGGACTGTTTGACAAGTGCTGGAGGAGGAAATAGAGCCGTGCACCTGGTGATTGAAACCGTGCATCTGGTAACCCAAAAACACAAATATGGTCATAAATGCATTTAACGGTCATTCTGATTTTAATGCCCGCTATAGGAGCACCCTACTACGGCCCTCTTTCACTCAGGGCCGTCCTGGGTGCTTTATGGACTGTTTGACAAGTGCTGGAGGAGGAAATAGAGCCGTGCACCTGGTGATTGAAACCGTGCACCTGGTGATTGAAAACGTGCATCTGGTAACCCAAAAATTCAAATATGGTCCTAAATGCATTTAAGGGTCATTCTGATATTAATGCCCGCTATGGAAACACCCTACTACGGCCCTCTCTCTGTCGGGGGCGACCTGAGTGCATTATGGACACTTTGAAATTTCACGATGGATACTGATTGCTATACAAGCGGTAACCCAAAAACACAAATATGGTCATAAATGCATTTAACGGTCATTCTGATTTTAATGCCCGCTATAGGAGCACCCTACTACGGCCCTCTTTCACTCAGGGCCGTCCTGGGTGCTTTATGGACTGTTTGACAAGTGCTGGAGGAGGAAATAGAGCCGTGCACCTGGTGATTGAAACCGTGCATCTGGTAACCCAAAAACACAAATATGGTCATAAATGCATTTAACGGTCATTCTGATTTTAATGCCCGCTATAGGAGCACCCTACTACGGCCCTCTTTCACTCAGGGCCGTCCTGGGTGCTTTATGGACTGTTTGACAAGTGCTGGAGGAGGAAATAGAGCCGTGCACCTGGTGATTGAAACCGTGCACCTGGTGATTGAAAACGTGCATCTGGTAACCCAAAAATTCAAATATGGTCCTAAATGCATTTAAGGGTCATTCTGATATTAATGCCCGCTATGGAAACACCCTACTACGGCCCTCTCTCTGTCGGGGGCGACCTGAGTGCATTATGGACACTTTGAAATTTCACGATGGATACTGATTGCTATACAAGCGGTAACCCAAAAACACAAATATGGTCATAAATGCATTTAACGGTCATTCTGATTTTAATGCCCGCTATAGGAGCACCCTACTACGGCCCTCTTTCACTCAGGGCCGTCCTGGGTGCTTTATGGACTGTTTGACAAGTGCTGGAGGAGGAAATAGAGCCGTGCACCTGGTGATTGAAACCGTGCATCTGGTAACCCAAAAACACAAATATGGTCATAAATGCATTTAACGGTCATTCTGATTTTAATGCCCGCTATAGGAGCACCCTACTACGGCCCTCTTTCACTCAGGGCCGTCCTGGGTGCTTTATGGACTGTTTGACAAGTGCTGGAGGAGGAAATAGAGCCGTGCACCTGGTGATTGAAACCGTGCATCTGGTAACCCAAAAACACAAATATGGTCATAAATGCATTTAACGGTCATTCTGATTTTAATGCCCGCTATAGGAGCACCCTACTACGGCCCTCTTTCACTCAGGGCCGTCCTGGGTGCTTTATGGACTGTTTGACAAGTGCTGGAGGAGGAAATAGAGCCGTGCACCTGGTGATTGAAACCGTGCACCTGGTGATTGAAAACGTGCATCTGGTAACCCAAAAATTCAAATATGGTCCTAAATGCATTTAAGGGTCATTCTGATATTAATGCCCGCTATGGAAACACCCTACTACGGCCCTCTCTCTGTCGGGGGCGACCTGAGTGCATTATGGACACTTTGAAATTTCACGATGGATACTGATTGCTATACAAGCGGTAACCCAAAAACACAAATATGGTCATAAATGCATTTAACGGTCATTCTGATTTTAATGCCCGCTATAGGAGCACCCTACTACGGCCCTCTTTCACTCAGGGCCGTCCTGGGTGCTTTATGGACTGTTTGACAAGTGCTGGAGGAGGAAATAGAGCCGTGCACCTGGTGATTGAAACCGTGCATCTGGTAACCCAAAAACACAAATATGGTCATAAATGCATTTAACGGTCATTCTGATTTTAATGCCCGCTATAGGAGCACCCTACTACGGCCCTCTTTCACTCAGGGCCGTCCTGGGTGCTTTATGGACTGTTTGACAAGTGCTGGAGGAGGAAATAGAGCCGTGCACCTGGTGATTGAAACCGTGCACCTGGTGATTGAAAACGTGCATCTGGTAACCCAAAAATTCAAATATGGTCCTAAATGCATTTAAGGGTCATTCTGATATTAATGCCCGCTATGGAAACACCCTACTACGGCCCTCTCTCTGTCGGGGGCGACCTGAGTGCATTATGGACACTTTGAAATTTCACGATGGATACTGATTGCTATACAAGCGGTAACCCAAAAACACAAATATGGTCATAAATGCATTTAACGGTCATTCTGATTTTAATGCCCGCTATAGGAGCACCCTACTACGGCCCTCTTTCACTCAGGGCCGTCCTGGGTGCTTTATGGACTGTTTGACAAGTGCTGGAGGAGGAAATAGAGCCGTGCACCTGGTGATTGAAACCGTGCATCTGGTAACCCAAAAACACAAATATGGTCATAAATGCATTTAACGGTCATTCTGATTTTAATGCCCGCTATAGGAGCACCCTACTACGGCCCTCTTTCACTCAGGGCCGTCCTGGGTGCTTTATGGACTGTTTGACAAGTGCTGGAGGAGGAAATAGAGCCGTGCACCTGGTGATTGAAACCGTGCACCTGGTGATTGAAAACGTGCATCTGGTAACCCAAAAATTCAAATATGGTCCTAAATGCATTTAAGGGTCATTCTGATATTAATGCCCGCTATGGAAACACCCTACTACGGCCCTCTCTCTGTCGGGGGCGACCTGAGTGCATTATGGACACTTTGAAATTTCACGATGGATACTGATTGCTATACAAGCGGTAACCCAAAACACAAATATGGTCATAAATGCATTTAACGGTCATTCTGATTTTAATGCCCGCTATAGGAGCACCCTACTACGGCCCTCTTTCACTCAGGGCCGTCCTGGGTGCTTTATGGACTGTTTGACAAGTGCTGGAGGAGGAAATAGAGCCGTGCACCTGGTGATTGAAACCGTGCACCTGGTGATTGAAAACGTGCATCTGGTAACCCAAAATTCAAATATGGTCATAAATGCATTTAACGGTCATTCTGATTTAATGCCCGCTATGGAAACACCCTACTACGGCCCTCTCTCACTCAGGGGCGTCCTGGGTGCATTATGGACACTTTGAAATTTCACGATGGATACTGATTGCTATACAAGCGGTAACCCAAAAACACAAATATGGTCATAAATGCATTTAACGGTCATTCTGATTTTAATGCCCGCTATAGGAGCACCCTACTACGGCCCTCTTTCACTCAGGGCCGTCCTGGGTGCTTTATGGACTGTTTGACAAGTGCTGGAGGAGGAAATAGAGCCGTGCACCTGGTGATTGAAACCGTGCACCTGGTGATTGAAAACGTGCATCTGGTAACCCAAAAATTCAAATATGGTCCTAAATGCATTTAAGGGTCATTCTGATATTAATGCCCGCTATGGAAACACCCTACTACGGCCCTCTCTCTGTCGGGGGCGACCTGAGTGCATTATGGACACTTTGAAATTTCACGATGGATACTGATTGCTATACAAGCGGTAACCCAAAACACAAATATGGTCATAAATGCATTTAACGGTCATTCTGATTTTAATGCCCGCTATAGGAGCACCCTACTACGGCCCTCTTTCACTCAGGGCCGTCCTGGGTGCTTTATGGACTGTTTGACAAGTGCTGGAGGAGGAAATAGAGCCGTGCACCTGGTGATTGAAACCGTGCATCTGGTAACCCAAAAACACAAATATGGTCATAAATGCATTTAACGGTCATTCTGATTTTAATGCCCGCTATAGGAGCACCCTACTACGGCCCTCTTTCACTCAGGGCCGTCCTGGGTGCTTTATGGACTGTTTGACAAGTGCTGGAGGAGGAAATAGAGCCGTGCACCTGGTGATTGAAACCGTGCATCTGGTAACCCAAAAACACAAATATGGTCATAAATGCATTTAACGGTCATTCTGATTTTAATGCCCGCTATAGGAGCACCCTACTACGGCCCTCTTTCACTCAGGGCCGTCCTGGGTGCTTTATGGACTGTTTGACAAGTGCTGGAGGAGGAAATAGAGCCGTGCACCTGGTGATTGAAACCGTGCACCTGGTGATTGAAAACGTGCATCTGGTAACCCAAAAATTCAAATATGGTCCTAAATGCATTTAAGGGTCATTCTGATATTAATGCCCGCTATGGAAACACCCTACTACGGCCCTCTCTCTGTCGGGGGCGACCTGAGTGCATTATGGACACTTTGAAATTTCACGATGGATACTGATTGCTATACAAGCGGTAACCCAAAAACACAAATATGGTCATAAATGCATTTAACGGTCATTCTGATTTTAATGCCCGCTATAGGAGCACCCTACTACGGCCCTCTTTCACTCAGGGCCGTCCTGGGTGCTTTATGGACTGTTTGACAAGTGCTGGAGGAGGAAATAGAGCCGTGCACCTGGTGATTGAAACCGTGCATCTGGTAACCCAAAAACACAAATATGGTCATAAATGCATTTAACGGTCATTCTGATTTTAATGCCCGCTATAGGAGCACCCTACTACGGCCCTCTTTCACTCAGGGCCGTCCTGGGTGCTTTATGGACTGTTTGACAAGTGCTGGAGGAGGAAATAGAGCCGTGCACCTGGTGATTGAAACCGTGCATCTGGTAACCCAAAAACACAAATATGGTCATAAATGCATTTAACGGTCATTCTGATTTTAATGCCCGCTATAGGAGCACCCTACTACGGCCCTCTTTCACTCAGGGCCGTCCTGGGTGCTTTATGGACTGTTTGACAAGTGCTGGAGGAGGAAATAGAGCCGTGCACCTGGTGATTGAAACCGTGCACCTGGTGATTGAAAACGTGCATCTGGTAACCCAAAAATTCAAATATGGTCCTAAATGCATTTAAGGGTCATTCTGATATTAATGCCCGCTATGGAAACACCCTACTACGGCCCTCTCTCTGTCGGGGGCGACCTGAGTGCATTATGGACACTTTGAAATTTCACGATGGATACTGATTGCTATACAAGCGGTAACCCAAAAACACAAATATGGTCATAAATGCATTTAACGGTCATTCTGATTTTAATGCCCGCTATAGGAGCACCCTACTACGGCCCTCTTTCACTCAGGGCCGTCCTGGGTGCTTTATGGACTGTTTGACAAGTGCTGGAGGAGGAAATAGAGCCGTGCACCTGGTGATTGAAACCGTGCATCTGGTAACCCAAAAACACAAATATGGTCATAAATGCATTTAACGGTCATTCTGATTTTAATGCCCGCTATAGGAGCACCCTACTACGGCCCTCTTTCACTCAGGGCCGTCCTGGGTGCTTTATGGACTGTTTGACAAGTGCTGGAGGAGGAAATAGAGCCGTGCACCTGGTGATTGAAACCGTGCATCTGGTAACCCAAAACACAAATATGGTCATAAATGCATTTAACGGTCATTCTGATTTTAATGCCCGCTATAGGAGCACCCTACTACGGCCCTCTTTCACTCAGGGCCGTCCTGGGTGCTTTATGGACTGTTTGACAAGTGCTGGAGGAGGAAATAGAGCCGTGCACCTGGTGATTGAAACCGTGCACCTGGTGATTGAAAACGTGCATCTGGTAACCCAAAAATTCAAATATGGTCCTAAATGCATTTAAGGGTCATTCTGATATTAATGCCCGCTATGGAAACACCCTACTACGGCCCTCTCTCTGTCGGGGGCGACCTGAGTGCATTATGGACACTTTGAAATTTCACGATGGATACTGATTGCTATACAAGCGGTAACCCAAAAACACAAATATGGTCATAAATGCATTTAACGGTCATTCTGATTTTAATGCCCGCTATAGGAGCACCCTACTACGGCCCTCTTTCACTCAGGGCCGTCCTGGGTGCTTTATGGACTGTTTGACAAGTGCTGGAGGAGGAAATAGAGCCGTGCACCTGGTGATTGAAACCGTGCATCTGGTAACCCAAAAACACAAATATGGTCATAAATGCATTTAACGGTCATTCTGATTTTAATGCCCGCTATAGGAGCACCCTACTACGGCCCTCTTTCACTCAGGGCCGTCCTGGGTGCTTTATGGACTGTTTGACAAGTGCTGGAGGAGGAAATAGAGCCGTGCACCTGGTGATTGAAACCGTGCATCTGGTAACCCAAAAACACAAATATGGTCATAAATGCATTTAACGGTCATTCTGATTTTAATGCCCGCTATAGGAGCACCCTACTACGGCCCTCTTTCACTCAGGGCCGTCCTGGGTGCTTTATGGACTGTTTGACAAGTGCTGGAGGAGGAAATAGAGCCGTGCACCTGGTGATTGAAACCGTGCACCTGGTGATTGAAAACGTGCATCTGGTAACCCAAAAATTCAAATATGGTCCTAAATGCATTTAAGGGTCATTCTGATATTAATGCCCGCTATGGAAACACCCTACTACGGCCCTCTCTCTGTCGGGGGCGACCTGAGTGCATTATGGACACTTTGAAATTTCACGATGGATACTGATTGCTATACAAGCGGTAACCCAAAAACACAAATATGGTCATAAATGCATTTAACGGTCATTCTGATTTTAATGCCCGCTATAGGAGCACCCTACTACGGCCCTCTTTCACTCAGGGCCGTCCTGGGTGCTTTATGGACTGTTTGACAAGTGCTGGAGGAGGAAATAGAGCCGTGCACCTGGTGATTGAAACCGTGCATCTGGTAACCCAAAAACACAAATATGGTCATAAATGCATTTAACGGTCATTCTGATTTTAATGCCCGCTATAGGAGCACCCTACTACGGCCCTCTTTCACTCAGGGCCGTCCTGGGTGCTTTATGGACTGTTTGACAAGTGCTGGAGGAGGAAATAGAGCCGTGCACCTGGTGATTGAAACCGTGCATCTGGTAACCCAAAAACACAAATATGGTCATAAATGCATTTAACGGTCATTCTGATTTTAATGCCCGCTATAGGAGCACCCTACTACGGCCCTCTTTCACTCAGGGCCGTCCTGGGTGCTTTATGGACTGTTTGACAAGTGCTGGAGGAGGAATAGAGCCGTGCACCTGGTGATTGAAACCGTGCACCTGGTGATTGAAAACGTGCATCTGGTAACCCAAAAATTCAAATATGGTCCTAAATGCATTTAAGGGTCATTCTGATATTAATGCCCGCTATGGAAACACCCTACTACGGCCCTCTCTCTGTCGGGGGCGACCTGAGTGCATTATGGACACTTTGAAATTTCACGATGGATACTGATTGCTATACAAGCGGTAACCCAAAAACACAAATATGGTCATAAATGCATTTAACGGTCATTCTGATTTTAATGCCCGCTATAGGAGCACCCTACTACGGCCCTCTTTCACTCAGGGCCGTCCTGGGTGCTTTATGGACTGTTTGACAAGTGCTGGAGGAGGAAATAGAGCCGTGCACCTGGTGATTGAAACCGTGCATCTGGTAACCCAAAAACACAAATATGGTCATAAATGCATTTAACGGTCATTCTGATTTTAATGCCCGCTATAGGAGCACCCTACTACGGCCCTCTTTCACTCAGGGCCGTCCTGGGTGCTTTATGGACTGTTTGACAAGTGCTGGAGGAGGAAATAGAGCCGTGCACCTGGTGATTGAAACCGTGCACCTGGTGATTGAAAACGTGCATCTGGTAACCCAAAAATTCAAATATGGTCCTAAATGCATTTAAGGGTCATTCTGATATTAATGCCCGCTATGGAAACACCCTACTACGGCCCTCTCTCTGTCGGGGGCGACCTGAGTGCATTATGGACACTTTGAAATTTCACGATGGATACTGATTGCTATACAAGCGGTAACCCAAAAACACAAATATGGTCATAAATGCATTTAACGGTCATTCTGATTTTAATGCCCGCTATAGGAGCACCCTACTACGGCCCTCTTTCACTCAGGGCCGTCCTGGGTGCTTTATGGACTGTTTGACAAGTGCTGGAGGAGGAAATAGAGCCGTGCACCTGGTGATTGAAACCGTGCATCTGGTAACCCAAAAACACAAATATGGTCATAAATGCATTTAACGGTCATTCTGATTTTAATGCCCGCTATAGGAGCACCCTACTACGGCCCTCTTTCACTCAGGGCCGTCCTGGGTGCTTTATGGACTGTTTGACAAGTGCTGGAGGAGGAAATAGAGCCGTGCACCTGGTGATTGAAACCGTGCATCTGGTAACCCAAAAACACAAATATGGTCATAAATGCATTTAACGGTCATTCTGATTTTAATGCCCGCTATAGGAGCACCCTACTACGGCCCTCTTTCACTCAGGGCCGTCCTGGGTGCTTTATGGACTGTTTGACAAGTGCTGGAGGAGGAAATAGAGCCGTGCACCTGGTGATTGAAACCGTGCACCTGGTGATTGAAAACGTGCATCTGGTAACCCAAAAATTCAAATATGGTCCTAAATGCATTTAAGGGTCATTCTGATATTAATGCCCGCTATGGAAACACCCTACTACGGCCCTCTCTCTGTCGGGGCGACCTGAGTGCATTATGGACACTTTGAAATTTCACGATGGATACTGATTGCTATACAAGCGGTAACCCAAAAAACACAATATGGTCATAAATGCATTTAACGGTCATTCTGATTTTAATGCCCGCTATAGGA
Source organism: Oncorhynchus kisutch (assembly GCF_002021735.2). Lineage (NCBI taxonomy): Eukaryota > Metazoa > Chordata > Actinopteri > Salmoniformes > Salmonidae > Oncorhynchus > Oncorhynchus kisutch. Next base: position 41,571 of record NW_022262311.1, on the reverse strand, counting down.
GCACCCTACTACGGCCCTCTTTCACTCAGGGCCGTCCTGGGTGCTTTATGGACTGTTTGACAAGTGCTGGAGGAGGAAATAGAGCCGTGCACCTGGTGATTGAAACCGTGCATCTGGTAACCCAAAAACACAAATATGGTCATAAATGCATTTAACGGTCATTCTGATTTTAATGCCCGCTATAGGAGCACCCTACTACGGCCCTCTTTCACTCAGGGCCGTCCTGGGTGCTTTATGGACTGTTTGACAAGTGCTGGAGGAGGAAATAGAGCCGTGCACCTGGTGATTGAAACCGTGCACCTGGTGATTGAAAACGTGCATCTGGTAACCCAAAAATTCAAATATGGTCCTAAATGCATTTAAGGGTCATTCTGATATTAATGCCCGCTATGGAAACACCCTACTACGGCCCTCTCTCTGTCGGGTAACCGACCTGGAGTGCATTTAACGGTCTTTTTTTAACTATAGGTGCACCCTACTACCCCTCTTTTCACGGGTGCTTTATGGACTGTTTGAAACTGATTGCTGATAAAGCGGTAACCAAAAACACAAATATGGTCATAAATGCATTTAACGGTCATTCTGATTTTAATGCCCGCTATAGGAGCACCCTACTACGGCCCTCTTTCACTCAGGGCCGTCCTGGGTGCTTTATGGACTGTTTGACAAGTGCTGGAGGAGGAAATAGAGCCGTGCACCTGGTGATTGAAACCGTGCATCTGGTAACCCAAAAACACAAATATGGTCATAAATGCATTTAACGGTCATTCTGATTTTAATGCCCGCTATAGGAGCACCCTACTACGGCCCTCTTTCACTCAGGGCCGTCCTGGGTGCTTTATGGACTGTTTGACAAGTGCTGGAGGAGGAAATAGAGCCGTGCACCTGGTGATTGAAACCGTGCACCTGGTGATTGAAAACGTGCATCTGGTAACCCAAAAATTCAAATATGGTCCTAAATGCATTTAAGGGTCATTCTGATATTAATGCCCGCTATGGAAACACCCTACTACGGCCCTCTCTCTGTCGGGGGCGACCTGAGTGCATTATGGACACTTTGAAATTTCACGATGGATACTGATTGCTATACAAGCGGTAACCCAAAAACACAAATATGGTCATAAATGCATTTAACGGTCATTCTGATTTTAATGCCCGCTATAGGAGCACCCTACTACGGCCCTCTTTCACTCAGGGCCGTCCTGGGTGCTTTATGGACTGTTTGACAAGTGCTGGAGGAGGAAATAGAGCCGTGCACCTGGTGATTGAAACCGTGCATCTGGTAACCCAAAAACACAAATATGGTCATAAATGCATTTAACGGTCATTCTGATTTTAATGCCCGCTATAGGAGCACCCTACTACGGCCCTCTTTCACTCAGGGCCGTCCTGGGTGCTTTATGGACTGTTTGACAAGTGCTGGAGGAGGAAATAGAGCCGTGCACCTGGTGATTGAAACCGTGCACCTGGTGATTGAAAACGTGCATCTGGTAACCCAAAAATTCAAATATGGTCCTAAATGCATTTAAGGGTCATTCTGATATTAATGCCCGCTATGGAAACACCCTACTACGGCCCTCTCTCTGTCGGGGGCGACCTGAGTGCATTATGGACACTTTGAAATTTCACGATGGATACTGATTGCTATACAAGCGGTAACCCAAAAACACAAATATGGTCATAAATGCATTTAACGGTCATTCTGATTTAATGCCCGCTATAGGAGCACCCTACTACGGCCCTCTTTCACTCAGGGCCGTCCTGGGTGCTTTATGGACTGTTTGACAAGTGCTGGAGGAGGAAATAGAGCCGTGCACCTGGTGATTGAAACCGTGCATCTGGTAACCCAAAAACACAAATATGGTCATAAATGCATTTAACGGTCATTCTGATTTTAATGCCCGCTATAGGAGCACCCTACTACGGCCCTCTTTCACTCAGGGCCGTCCTGGGTGCTTTATGGACTGTTTGACAAGTGCTGGAGGAGGAAATAGAGCCGTGCACCTGGTGATTGAAACCGTGCCTGGTGATTGAAAACGTGCATCTGGTAACCCAAAAATTCAAATATGGTCCTAAATGCATTTAAGGGTCATTCTGATATTAATGCCCGCTATGGAAACACCCTACTACGGCCCTCTCTCTGTCGGGGGCGACCTGAGTGCATTATGGACACTTTGAAATTTCACGATGGATACTGATTGCTATACAAGCGGTAACCCAAAAACACAAATATGGTCATAAATGCATTTAACGGTCATTCTGATTTTAATGCCCGCTATAGGAGCACCCTACTACGGCCCTCTTTCACTCAGGGCCGTCCTGGGTGCTTTATGGACTGTTTGACAAGTGCTGGAGGAGGAAATAGAGCCGTGCACCTGGTGATTGAAACCGTGCATCTGGTAACCCAAAAACACAAATATGGTCATAAATGCATTTAACGGTCATTCTGATTTTAATGCCCGCTATAGGAGCACCCTACTACGGCCCTCTTTCACTCAGGGCCGTCCTGGGTGCTTTATGGACTGTTTGACAAGTGCTGGAGGAGGAAATAGAGCCGTGCACCTGGTGATTGAAACCGTGCACCTGGTGATTGAAAACGTGCATCTGGTAACCCAAAAATTCAAATATGGTCCTAAATGCATTTAAGGGTCATTCTGATATTAATGCCCGCTATGGAAACACCCTACTACGGCCCTCTCTCTGTCGGGGGCGACCTGAGTGCATTATGGACACTTTGAAATTTCACGATGGATACTGATTGCTATACAAGCGGTAACCCAAAAACACAAATATGGTCATAAATGCATTTAACGGTCATTCTGATTTTAATGCCCGCTATAGGAGCACCCTACTACGGCCCTCTTTCACTCAGGGCCGTCCTGGGTGCTTTATGGACTGTTTGACAAGTGCTGGAGGAGGAAATAGAGCCGTGCACCTGGTGATTGAAACCGTGCATCTGGTAACCCAAAAACACAAATATGGTCATAAATGCATTTAACGGTCATTCTGATTTTAATGCCCGCTATAGGAGCACCCTACTACGGCCCTCTTTCACTCAGGGCCGTCCTGGGTGCTTTATGGACTGTTTGACAAGTGCTGGAGGAGGAAATAGAGCCGTGCACCTGGTGATTGAAACCGTGCACCTGGTGATTGAAAACGTGCATCTGGTAACCCAAAAATTCAAATATGGTCCTAAATGCATTTAAGGGTCATTCTGATATTAATGCCCGCTATGGAAACACCCTACTACGGCCCTCTCTCTGTCGGGGGCGACCTGAGTGCATTATGGACACTTTGAAATTTCACGATGGATACTGATTGCTATACAAGCGGTAACCCAAAAACACAAATATGGTCATAAATGCATTTAACGGTCATTCTGATTTTAATGCCCGCTATAGGAGCACCCTACTACGGCCCTCTTTCACTCAGGGCCGTCCTGGGTGCTTTATGGACTGTTTGACAAGTGCTGGAGGAGGAAATAGAGCCGTGCACCTGGTGATTGAAACCGTGCATCTGGTAACCCAAAAACACAAATATGGTCATAAATGCATTTAACGGTCATTCTGATTTTAATGCCCGCTATAGGAGCACCCTACTACGGCCCTCTTTCACTCAGGGCCGTCCTGGGTGCTTTATGGACTGTTTGACAAGTGCTGGAGGAGGAAATAGAGCCGTGCACCTGGTGATTGAAACCGTGCACCTGGTGATTGAAAACGTGCATCTGGTAACCCAAAAATTCAAATATGGTCCTAAATGCATTTAAGGGTCATTCTGATATTAATGCCCGCTATGGAAACACCCTACTACGGCCCTCTCTCTGTCGGGGGCGACCTGAGTGCATTATGGACACTTTGAAATTTCACGATGGATACTGATTGCTATACAAGCGGTAACCCAAAAACACAAATATGGTCATAAATGCATTTAACGGTCATTCTGATTTTAATGCCCGCTATAGGAGCACCCTACTACGGCCCTCTTTCACTCAGGGCCGTCCTGGGTGCTTTATGGACTGTTTGACAAGTGCTGGAGGAGGAAATAGAGCCGTGCACCTGGTGATTGAAACCGTGCATCTGGTAACCCAAAAACACAAATATGGTCATAAATGCATTTAACGGTCATTCTGATTTTAATGCCCGCTATAGGAGCACCCTACTACGGCCCTCTTTCACTCAGGGCCGTCCTGGGTGCTTTATGGACTGTTTGACAAGTGCTGGAGGAGGAAATAGAGCCGTGCACCTGGTGATTGAAACCGTGCACCTGGTGATTGAAAACGTGCATCTGGTAACCCAAAAATTCAAATATGGTCCTAAATGCATTTAAGGGTCATTCTGATATTAATGCCCGCTATGGAAACACCCTACTACGGCCCTCTCTCTGTCGGGGGCGACCTGAGTGCATTATGGACACTTTGAAATTTCACGATGGATACTGATTGCTATACAAGCGGTAACCCAAAAACACAAATATGGTCATAAATGCATTTAACGGTCATTCTGATTTTAATGCCCGCTATAGGAGCACCCTACTACGGCCCTCTTTCACTCAGGGCCGTCCTGGGTGCTTTATGGACTGTTTGACAAGTGCTGGAGGAGGAAATAGAGCCGTGCACCTGGTGATTGAAACCGTGCATCTGGTAACCCAAAAACACAAATATGGTCATAAATGCATTTAACGGTCATTCTGATTTTAATGCCCGCTATAGGAGCACCCTACTACGGCCCTCTTTCACTCAGGGCCGTCCTGGGTGCTTTATGGACTGTTTGACAAGTGCTGGAGGAGGAAATAGAGCCGTGCACCTGGTGATTGAAACCGTGCACCTGGTGATTGAAAACGTGCATCTGGTAACCCAAAAATTCAAATATGGTCCTAAATGCATTTAAGGGTCATTCTGATATTAATGCCCGCTATGGAAACACCCTACTACGGCCCTCTCTCTGTCGGGGGCGACCTGAGTGCATTATGGACACTTTGAAATTTCACGATGGATACTGATTGCTATACAAGCGGTAACCCAAAAACACAAATATGGTCATAAATGCATTTAACGGTCATTCTGATTTTAATGCCCGCTATAGGAGCACCCTACTACGGCCCTCTTTCACTCAGGGCCGTCCTGGGTGCTTTATGGACTGTTTGACAAGTGCTGGAGGAGGAAATAGAGCCGTGCACCTGGTGATTGAAACCGTGCATCTGGTAACCCAAAAACACAAATATGGTCATAAATGCATTTAACGGTCATTCTGATTTTAATGCCCGCTATAGGAGCACCCTACTACGGCCCTCTTTCACTCAGGGCCGTCCTGGGTGCTTTATGGACTGTTTGACAAGTGCTGGAGGAGGAAATAGAGCCGTGCACCTGGTGATTGAAACCGTGCACCTGGTGATTGAAAACGTGCATCTGGTAACCCAAAAATTCAAATATGGTCCTAAATGCATTTAAGGGTCATTCTGATATTAATGCCCGCTATGGAAACACCCTACTACGGCCCTCTCTCTGTCGGGGGCGACCTGAGTGCATTATGGACACTTTGAAATTTCACGATGGATACTGATTGCTATACAAGCGGTAACCCAAAAACACAAATATGGTCATAAATGCATTTAACGGTCATTCTGATTTTAATGCCCGCTATAGGAGCACCCTACTACGGCCCTCTTTCACTCAGGGCCGTCCTGGGTGCTTTATGGACTGTTTGACAAGTGCTGGAGGAGGAAATAGAGCCGTGCACCTGGTGATTGAAACCGTGCATCTGGTAACCAAAAACACAAATATGGTCATAAATGCATTTAACGGTCATTCTGATTTTAATGCCCGCTATAGGAGACACCTACTACGGCCCTCTTTCACTCAGGGCCGTCCTGGGTGCTTTATGGACTGTTTGACAAGTGCTGGAGGAGGAAATAGAGCCGTGCACCTGGTGATTGAAACCGTGCATCTGGTAACCCAAAAACACAAATATGGTCATAAATGCATTTAACGGTCATTCTGATTTTAATGCCCGCTATAGGAGCACCCTACTACGGCCCTCTTTCACTCAGGGCCGTCCTGGGTGCTTTATGGACTGTTTGACAAGTGCTGGAGGAGGAAATAGAGCCGTGCACCTGGTGATTGAAACCGTGCATCTGGTAACCCAAAAACACAAATATGGTCATAAATGCATTTAACGGTCATTCTGATTTTAATGCCCGCTATAGGAGCACCCTACTACGGCCCTCTTTCACTCAGGGCCGTCCTGGGTGCTTTATGGACTGTTTGACAAGTGCTGGAGGAGGAAATAGAGCCGTGCACCTGGTGATTGAAACCGTGCACCTGGTGATTGAAAACGTGCATCTGGTAACCCAAAAATTCAAATATGGTCCTAAATGCATTTAAGGGTCATTCTGATATTAATGCCCGCTATGGAAACACCCTACTACGGCCCTCTCTCTGTCGGGGGCGACCTGAGTGCATTATGGACACTTTGAAATTTCACGATGGATACTGATTGCTATACAAGCGGTAACCCAAAAACACAAATATGGTCATAAATGCATTTAACGGTCATTCTGATTTTAATGCCCGCTATAGGAGCACCCTACTACGGCCCTCTTTCACTCAGGGCCGTCCTGGGTGCTTTATGGACTGTTTGACAAGTGCTGGAGGAGGAAATAGAGCCGTGCACCTGGTGATTGAAACCGTGCATCTGGTAACCCAAAAACACAAATATGGTCATAAATGCATTTAACGGTCATTCTGATTTTAATGCCCGCTATAGGAGCACCCTACTACGGCCCTCTTTCACTCAGGGCCGTCCTGGGTGCTTTATGGACTGTTTGACAAGTGCTGGAGGAGGAAATAGAGCCGTGCACCTGGTGATTGAAACCGTGCACCTGGTGATTGAAAACGTGCATCTGGTAACCCAAAAATTCAAATATGGTCCTAAATGCATTTAAGGGTCATTCTGATATTAATGCCCGCTATGGAAACACCCTACTACGGCCCTCTCTCTGTCGGGGGCGACCTGAGTGCATTATGGACACTTTGAAATTTCACGATGGATACTGATTGCTATACAAGCGGTAACCCAAAAACACAAATATGGTCATAAATGCATTTAACGGTCATTCTGATTTTAATGCCCGCTATAGGAGCACCCTACTACGGCCCTCTTTCACTCAGGGCCGTCCTGGGTGCTTTATGGACTGTTTGACAAGTGCTGGAGGAGGAAATAGAGCCGTGCACCTGGTGATTGAAACCGTGCATCTGGTAACCCAAAAACACAAATATGGTCATAAATGCATTTAACGGTCATTCTGATTTTAATGCCCGCTATAGGAGCACCCTACTACGGCCCTCTTTCACTCAGGGCCGTCCTGGGTGCTTTATGGACTGTTTGACAAGTGCTGGAGGAGGAAATAGAGCCGTGCACCTGGTGATTGAAACCGTGCACCTGGTGATTGAAAACGTGCATCTGGTAACCAAAAATTCAAATATGGTCCTAAATGCATTTAAGGTCATTCTGATATTAATGCCCGCTATGGAAACACCCTACTACGGCCCTCTCTCTGTCGGGGCGACCTGAGTGCTTATGGACACTTTGAAATTTCACGATGGATACTGATTGCTATACAAGCGGTAACCCAAAAACACAAATATGGTCATAAATGCATTTAACGGTCATTCTGATTTTAATGCCCGCTATAGGAGCACCCTACTACGGCCCTCTTTCACTCAGGCCGTCCTGGTGCTTTATGGACTGTTTGACAAGTGCTGGAGGAGGAAATAGAGCCGTGCACCTGGTGATTGAAACGTGCATCTGGTAACCCAAAAACACAAATATGGTCATAAATGCATTTAACGGTCATTCTGATTTTAATGCCCGCTATAGGAGCACCCTACTACGGCCCTCTTTCACTCAGGGCCGTCCTGGGTGCTTTATGGACTGTTTGACAAGTGCTGGAGGAGGAAATAGAGCCGTGCACCTGGTGATTGAAACCGTGCATCTGGTAACCCAAAAACACAAATATGGTCATAAATGCATTTAACGGTCATTCTGATTTTAATGCCCGCTATAGGAGCACCCTACTACGGCCCTCTTTCACTCAGGGCCGTCCTGGGTGCTTTATGGACTGTTTGACAAGTGCTGGAGGAGGAAATAGAGCCGTGCACCTGGTGATTGAAACCGTGCATCTGGTAACCCAAAAACACAAATATGGTCATAAATGCATTTAACGGTCATTCTGATTTTAATGCCCGCTATAGGAGCACCCTACTACGGCCCTCTTTCACTCAGGGCCGTCCTGGGTGCTTTATGGACTGTTTGACAAGTGCTGGAGGAGGAAATAGAGCCGCGCACCTGGTGATTGAAACCGTGCACCTGGTGATTGAAAACGTGCATCTGGTAACCCAAAAATTCAAATATGGTCCTAAATGCATTTAAGGGTCATTCTGATATTAATGCCCGCTATGGAAACACCCTACTACGGCCCTCTCTCTGTCGGGGGCGACCTGAGTGCATTATGGACACTTTGAAATTTCACGATGGATACTGATTGCTATACAAGCGGTAACCCAAAAACACAAATATGGTCATAAATGCATTTAACGGTCATTCTGATTTTAATGCCCGCTATAGGAGCACCCTACTACGGCCCTCTTTCACTCAGGGCCGTCCTGGGTGCTTTATGGACTGTTTGACAAGTGCTGGAGGAGGAAATAGAGCCGTGCACCTGGTGATTGAAACCGTGCATCTGGTAACCCAAAAACACAAATATGGTCATAAATGCATTTAACGGTCATTCTGATTTTAATGCCCGCTATAGGAGCACCCTACTACGGCCCTCTTTCACTCAGGGCCGTCCTGGGTGCTTTATGGACTGTTTGACAAGTGCTGGAGGAGGAAATAGAGCCGTGCACCTGGTGATTGAAACCGTGCACCTGGTGATTGAAAACGTGCATCTGGTAACCCAAAATTCAAATATGGTCCTAAATGCATTTAAGGGTCATTCTGATATTAATGCCCGCTATGGAAACACCCTACTACGGCCCTCTCTCTGTCGGGGGCGACCTGAGTGCATTATGGACACTTTGAAATTTCACGATGGATACTGATTGCTATACAAGCGGTAACCCAAAAACACAAATATGGTCATAAATGCATTTAACGGTCATTCTGATTTTAATGCCCGCTATAGGAGCACCCTACTACGGCCCTCTTTCACTCAGGGCCGTCCTGGGTGCTTTATGGACTGTTTGACAAGTGCTGGAGGAGGAAATAGAGCCGTGCACCTGGTGATTGAAACCGTGCATCTGGTAACCCAAAAACACAAATATGGTCATAAATGCATTTAACGGTCATTCTGATTTTAATGCCCGCTATAGGAGCACCCTACTACGGCCCTCTTTCACTCAGGGCCGTCCTGGGTGCTTTATGGACTGTTTGACAAGTGCTGGAGGAGGAAATAGAGCCGTGCACCTGGTGATTGAAACCGTGCATCTGGTAACCCAAAAACACAAATATGGTCATAAATGCATTTAACGGTCATTCTGATTTTAATGCCCGCTATAGGAGCACCCTACTACGGCCCTCTTTCACTCAGGGCCGTCCTGGGTGCTTTATGGACTGTTTGACAAGTGCTGGAGGAGGAAATAGAGCCGTGCACCTGGTGATTGAAACCGTGCACCTGGTGATTGAAAACGTGCATCTGGTAACCCAAAAATTCAAATATGGTCCTAAATGCATTTAAGGGTCATTCTGATATTAATGCCCGCTATGGAAACACCCTACTACGGCCCTCTCTCTGTCGGGGGCGACCTGAGTGCATTATGGACACTTTGAAATTTCACGATGGATACTGATTGCTATACAAGCGGTAACCCAAAACACAAATATGGTCATAAATGCATTTAACGGTCATTCTGATTTTAATGCCCGCTATAGGAGCACCCTACTACGGCCCTCTTTCACTCAGGGCCGTCCTGGGTGCTTTATGGACTGTTTGACAAGTGCTGGAGGAGGAAATAGAGCCGTGCACCTGGTGATTGAAACCGTGCATCTGGTAACCCAAAAACACAAATATGGTCATAAATGCATTTAACGGTCATTCTGATTTTAATGCCCGCTATAGGAGCACCCTACTACGGCCCTCTTTCACTCAGGGCCGTCCTGGGTGCTTTATGGACTGTTTGACAAGTGCTGGAGGAGGAAATAGAGCCGTGCACCTGGTGATTGAAACCGTGCATCTGGTAACCCAAAAACACAAATATGGTCATAAATGCATTTAACGGTCATTCTGATTTTAATGCCCGCTATAGGAGCACCCTACTACGGCCCTCTTTCACTCAGGGCCGTCCTGGGTGCTTTATGGACTGTTTGACAAGTGCTGGAGGAGGAAATAGAGCCGTGCACCTGGTGATTGAAACCGTGCACCTGGTGATTGAAAACGTGCATCTGGTAACCCAAAAATTCAAATATGGTCCTAAATGCATTTAAGGGTCATTCTGATATTAATGCCCGCTATGGAAACACCCTACTACGGCCCTCTCTCTGTCGGGGGCGACCTGAGTGCATTATGGACACTTTGAAATTTCACGATGGATACTGATTGCTATACAAGCGGTAACCCAAAAACACAAATATGGTCATAAATGCATTTAACGGTCATTCTGATTTTAATGCCCGCTATAGGAGCACCCTACTACGGCCCTCTTTCACTCAGGGCCGTCCTGGGTGCTTTATGGACTGTTTGACAAGTGCTGGAGGAGGAAATAGAGCCGTGCACCTGGTGATTGAAACCGTGCATCTGGTAACCCAAAAACACAAATATGGTCATAAATGCATTTAACGGTCATTCTGATTTTAATGCCCGCTATAGGAGCACCCTACTACGGCCCTCTTTCACTCAGGGCCGTCCTGGGTGCTTTATGGACTGTTTGACAAGTGCTGGAGGAGGAAATAGAGCCGTGCACCTGGTGATTGAAACCGTGCACCTGGTGATTGAAAACGTGCATCTGGTAACCCAAAAATTCAAATATGGTCCTAAATGCATTTAAGGGTCATTCTGATATTAATGCCCGCTATGGAAACACCCTACTACGGCCCTCTCTCTGTCGGGGGCGACCTGAGTGCATTATGGACACTTTGAAATTTCACGATGGATACTGATTGCTATACAAGCGGTAACCCAAAAACACAAATATGGTCATAAATGCATTTAACGGTCATTCTGATTTTAATGCCCGCTATAGGAGCACCCTACTACGGCCCTCTTTCACTCAGGGCCGTCCTGGGTGCTTTATGGACTGTTTGACAAGTGCTGGAGGAGGAAATAGAGCCGTGCACCTGGTGATTGAAACCGTGCATCTGGTAACCCAAAAACACAAATATGGTCATAAATGCATTTAACGGTCATTCTGATTTTAATGCCCGCTATAGGAGCACCCTACTACGGCCCTCTTTCACTCAGGGCCGTCCTGGGTGCTTTATGGACTGTTTGACAAGTGCTGGAGGAGGAAATAGAGCCGTGCACCTGGTGATTGAAACCGTGCACCTGGTGATTGAAAACGTGCATCTGGTAACCCAAAAATTCAAATATGGTCCTAAATGCATTTAAGGGTCATTCTGATATTAATGCCCGCTATGGAAACACCCTACTACGGCCCTCTCTCTGTCGGGGGCGACCTGAGTGCATTATGGACACTTTGAAATTTCACGATGGATACTGATTGCTATACAAGCGGTAACCCAAAAACACAAATATGGTCATAAATGCATTTAACGGTCATTCTGATTTTAATGCCCGCTATAGGAGCACCCTACTACGGCCCTCTTTCACTCAGGGCCGTCCTGGGTGCTTTATGGACTGTTTGACAAGTGCTGGAGGAGGAAATAGAGCCGTGCACCTGGTGATTGAAACCGTGCATCTGGTAACCCAAAAACACAAATATGGTCATAAATGCATTTAACGGTCATTCTGATTTTAATGCCCGCTATAGGAGCACCCTACTACGGCCCTCTTTCACTCAGGGCCGTCCTGGGTGCTTTATGGACTGTTTGACAAGTGCTGGAGGAGGAAATAGAGCCGTGCACCTGGTGATTGAAACCGTGCACCTGGTGATTGAAAACGTGCATCTGGTAACCCAAAAATTCAAATATGGTCCTAAATGCATTTAAGGGTCATTCTGATATTAATGCCCGCTATGGAAACACCCTACTACGGCCCTCTCTCTGTCGGGGGCGACCTGAGTGCATTATGGACACTTTGAAATTTCACGATGGATACTGATTGCTATACAAGCGGTAACCCAAAAACACAAATATGGTCATAAATGCATTTAACGGTCATTCTGATTTTAATGCCCGCTATAGGAGCACCCTACTACGGCCCTCTTTCACTCAGGCCGTCCTGGTGCTTTATGGACTGTTTGACAAGTGCTGGAGGAGGAAATAGAGCCGTGCACCTGGTGATTGAAACCGTGCATCTGGTAACCCAAAACACAAATATGGTCATAAATGCATTTAACGGTCATTCTGATTTTAATGCCCGCTATAGGAGCACCCTACTACGGCCTCTTTCACTCAGGGCCGTCCTGGGTGCTTTATGGACTGTTTGACAAGTGCTGGAGGAGGAAATAGAGCCGTGCACCTGGTGATTGAAACCGTGCATCTGGTAACCCAAAAACACAAATATGGTCATAAATGCATTTAACGGTCATTCTGATTTTAATGCCCGCTATAGGAGCACCCTACTACGGCCCTCTTTCACTCAGGGCCGTCCTGGTGCTTTATGGACTGTTTGACAAGTGCTGGAGGAGGAAATAGAGCCGTGCACCTGGTGATTGAAACCGTGCACCTGGTGATTGAAAACGTGCATCTGGTAACCCAAAAATTCAAATATGGTCCTAAATGCATTTAAGGGTCATTCTGATATTAATGCCCGCTATGGAAACACCCTACTACGGCCCTCTCTCTGTCGGGGGCGACCTGAGTGCATTATGGACACTTTGAAATTTCACGATGGATACTGATTGCTATACAAGCGGTAACCCAAAAACACAAATATGGTCATAAATGCATTTAACGGTCATTCTGATTTTAATGCCCGCTATAGGAGCACCCTACTACGGCCCTCTTTCACTCAGGGCCGTCCTGGGTGCTTTATGGACTGTTTGACAAGTGCTGGAGGAGGAAATAGAGCCGTGCACCTGGTGATTGAAACCGTGCATCTGGTAACCCAAAAACACAAATATGGTCATAAATGCATTTAACGGTCATTCTGATTTTAATGCCCGCTATAGGAGCACCCTACTACGGCCCTCTTTCACTCAGGGCCGTCCTGGGTGCTTTATGGACTGTTTGACAAGTGCTGGAGGAGGAAATAGAGCCGTGCACCTGGTGATTGAAACCGTGCACCTGGTGATTGAAAACGTGCATCTGGTAACCCAAAAATTCAAATATGGTCCTAAATGCATTTAAGGGTCATTCTGATATTAATGCCCGCTATGGAAACACCCTACTACGGCCCTCTCTCTGTCGGGGGCGACCTGAGTGCATTATGGACACTTTGAAATTTCACGATGGATACTGATTGCTATACAAGCGGTAACCCAAAAACACAAATATGGTCATAAATGCATTTAACGGTCATTCTGATTTTAATGCCCGCTATAGGAGCACCCTACTACGGCCCTCTTTCACTCAGGGCCGTCCTGGGTGCTTTATGGACTGTTTGACAAGTGCTGGAGGAGGAAATAGAGCCGTGCACCTGGTGATTGAAACCGTGCATCTGGTAACCCAAAACACAAATATGGTCATAAATGCATTTAACGGTCATTCTGATTTTAATGCCCGCTATAGGAGCACCCTACTACGGCCCTCTTTCACTCAGGGCCGTCCTGGGTGCTTTATGGACTGTTTGACAAGTGCTGGAGGAGGAAATAGAGCCGTGCACCTGGTGATTGAAACCGTGCATCTGGTAACCCAAAAACACAAATATGGTCATAAATGCATTTAACGGTCATTCTGATTTTAATGCCCGCTATAGGAGCACCCTACTACGGCCCTCTTTCACTCAGGGCCGTCCTGGGTGCTTTATGGACTGTTTGACAAGTGCTGGAGGAGGAAATAGAGCCGTGCACCTGGTGATTGAAACCGTGCACCTGGTGATTGAAAACGTGCATCTGGTAACCCAAAAATTCAAATATGGTCCTAAATGCATTTAAGGGTCATTCTGATATTAATGCCCGCTATGGAAACACCCTACTACGGCCCTCTCTCTGTCGGGGGCGACCTGAGTGCATTATGGACACTTTGAAATTTCACGATGGATACTGATTGCTATACAAGCGGTAACCCAAAAACACAAATATGGTCATAAATGCATTTAACGGTCATTCTGATTTTAATGCCCGCTATAGGAGCACCCTACTACGGCCCTCTTTCACTCAGGGCCGTCCTGGGTGCTTTATGGACTGTTTGACAAGTGCTGGAGGAGGAAATAGAGCCGTGCACCTGGTGATTGAAACCGTGCATCTGGTAACCCAAAAACACAAATATGGTCATAAATGCATTTAACGGTCATTCTGATTTTAATGCCCGCTATAGGAGCACCCTACTACGGCCCTCTTTCACTCAGGGCCGTCCTGGGTGCTTTATGGACTGTTTGACAAGTGCTGGAGGAGGAAATAGAGCCGTGCACCTGGTGATTGAAACCGTGCATCTGGTAACCCAAAAACACAAATATGGTCATAAATGCATTTAACGGTCATTCTGATTTTAATGCCCGCTATAGGAGCACCCTACTACGGCCCTCTTTCACTCAGGGCCGTCCTGGGTGCTTTATGGACTGTTTGACAAGTGCTGGAGGAGGAAATAGAGCCGTGCACCTGGTGATTGAAACCGTGCACCTGGTGATTGAAAACGTGCATCTGGTAACCCAAAAATTCAAATATGGTCCTAAATGCATTTAAGGGTCATTCTGATATTAATGCCCGCTATGGAAACACCCTACTACGGCCCTCTCTCTGTCGGGGGCGACCTGAGTGCATTATGGACACTTTGAAATTTCACGATGGATACTGATTGCTATACAAGCGGTAACCCAAAAACACAAATATGGTCATAAATGCATTTAACGGTCATTCTGATTTTAATGCCCGCTATAGGAGCACCCTACTACGGCCCTCTTTCACTCAGGGCCGTCCTGGGTGCTTTATGGACTGTTTGACAAGTGCTGGAGGAGGAAATAGAGCCGTGCACCTGGTGATTGAAACCGTGCATCTGGTAACCCAAAAACACAAATATGGTCATAAATGCATTTAACGGTCATTCTGATTTTAATGCCCGCTATAGGAGCACCCTACTACGGCCCTCTTTCACTCAGGGCCGTCCTGGGTGCTTTATGGACTGTTTGACAAGTGCTGGAGGAGGAAATAGAGCCGTGCACCTGGTGATTGAAACCGTGCACCTGGTGATTGAAAACGTGCATCTGGTAACCCAAAAATTCAAATATGGTCCTAAATGCATTTAAGGGTCATTCTGATATTAATGCCCGCTATGGAAACACCCTACTACGGCCCTCTCTCTGTCGGGGGCGACCTGAGTGCATTATGGACACTTTGAAATTTCACGATGGATACTGATTGCTATACAAGCGGTAACCCAAAAACACAAATATGGTCATAAATGCATTTAACGGTCATTCTGATTTTAATGCCCGCTATAGGAGCACCCTACTACGGCCCTCTTTCACTCAGGGCCGTCCTGGGTGCTTTATGGACTGTTTGACAAGTGCTGGAGGAGGAAATAGAGCCGTGCACCTGGTGATTGAAACCGTGCATCTGGTAACCCAAAAACACAAATATGGTCATAAATGCATTTAACGGTCATTCTGATTTTAATGCCCGCTATAGGAGCACCCTACTACGGCCCTCTTTCACTCAGGGCCGTCCTGGGTGCTTTATGGACTGTTTGACAAGTGCTGGAGGAGGAAATAGAGCCGTGCACCTGGTGATTGAAACCGTGCATCTGGTAACCAAAAACACAAATATGGTCATAAATGCATTTAACGGTCATTCTGATTTTAATGCCCGCTATAGGAGCACCCTACTACGGCCCTCTTTCACTCAGGGCCGTCCTGGGTGCTTTATGGACTGTTTGACAAGTGCTGGAGGAGGAAATAGAGCCGTGCACCTGGTGATTGAAACCGTGCACCTGGTGATTGAAAACGTGCATCTGGTAACCCAAAAATTCAAATATGGTCCTAAATGCATTTAAGGGTCATTCTGATATTAATGCCCGCTATGGAAACACCCTACTACGGCCCTCTCTCTGTCGGGGGCGACCTGAGTGCATTATGGACACTTTGAAATTTCACGATGGATACTGATTGCTATACAAGCGGTAACCCAAAAACACAAATATGGTCATAAATGCATTTAACGGTCATTCTGATTTTAATGCCCGCTATAGGAGCACCCTACTACGGCCCTCTTTCACTCAGGGCCGTCCTGGGTGCTTTATGGACTGTTTGACAAGTGCTGGAGGAGGAAATAGAGCCGTGCACCTGGTGATTGAAACCGTGCATCTGGTAACCCAAAAACACAAATATGGTCATAAATGCATTTAACGGTCATTCTGATTTTAATGCCCGCTATAGGAGCACCCTACTACGGCCCTCTTTCACTCAGGGCCGTCCTGGGTGCTTTATGGACTGTTTGACAAGTGCTGGAGGAGGAAATAGAGCCGTGCACCTGGTGATTGAAACCGTGCACCTGGTGATTGAAAACGTGCATCTGGTAACCCAAAAATTCAAATATGGTCCTAAATGCATTTAAGGGTCATTCTGATATTAATGCCCGCTATGGAAACACCCTACTACGGCCCTCTCTCTGTCGGGGGCGACCTGAGTGCATTATGGACACTTTGAAATTTCACGATGGATACTGATTGCTATACAAGCGGTAACCCAAAAACACAAATATGGTCATAAATGCATTTAACGGTCATTCTGATTTTAATGCCCGCTATAGGAGCACCCTACTACGGCCCTCTTTCACTCAGGGCCGTCCTGGGTGCTTTATGGACTGTTTGACAAGTGCTGGAGGAGGAAATAGAGCCGTGCACCTGGTGATTGAAACCGTGCATCTGGTAACCCAAAAACACAAATATGGTCATAAATGCATTTAACGGTCATTCTGATTTTAATGCCCGCTATAGGAGCACCCTACTACGGCCCTCTTTCACTCAGGGCCGTCCTGGGTGCTTTATGGACTGTTTGACAAGTGCTGGAGGAGGAATAGAGCCGTGCACCTGGTGATTGAAACCGTGCACCTGGTGATTGAAAACGTGCATCTGGTAACCAAAAATTCAAATATGGTCCTAAATGCATTTAAGGGTCATTCTGATATTAATGCCCGCTATGGAAACACCCTACTACGGCCCTCTCTCTGTCGGGGGCGACCTGAGTGCATTATGGACACTTTGAAATTTCACGATGGATACTGATTGCTATACAACGGTAACCCAAAACACAAATATGGTCATAAATGCATTTAACGGTCATTCTGATTTTAATGCCCGCTATAGGAGCACCCTACTACGGCCCTCTTTCACTCAGGGCCGTCCTGGGTGCTTTATGGACTGTTTGACAAGTGCTGGAGGAGGAAATAGAGCCGTGCACCTGGTGATTGAAACCGTGCACCTGGTGATTGAAAACGTGCATCTGGTAACCCAAAATTCAAATATGGTCCTAAATGCATTTAAGGGTCATTCTGATATTAATGCCCGCTATGGAAACACCCTACTACGGCCCTCTCTCTGTCGGGGGCGACCTGAGTGCATTATGGACACTTTGAAATTTCACGATGGATACTGATTGCTATACAAGCGGTAACCCAAAAACACAAATATGGTCATAAATGCATTTAACGGTCATTCTGATTTTAATGCCCGCTATAGGAGCACCCTACTACGGCCCTCTTTCACTCAGGCCGTCCTGGGTGCTTTATGGACTGTTTGACAAGTGCTGGAGGAGGAAATAGAGCCGTGCACCTGGTGATTGAAACCGTGCATCTGTAACCCAAAAACAAATATGGTCATAAATGCATTTAACGGTCATTCTGATTTAATGCCCGCTATAGGAGCACCCTACTACGGCCCTCTTTCACTCAGGGCCGTCCTGGGTGCTTTATGGACTGTTTGACAAGTGCTGGAGGAGGAAATAGAGCCGTGCACCTGGTGATTGAAACCGTGCATCTGGTAACCCAAAAACACAAATATGGTCATAAATGCATTTAACGGTCATTCTGATTTTAATGCCCGCTATAGGAGCACCCTACTACGGCCCTCTTTCACTCAGGGCCGTCCTGGGTGCTTTATGGACTGTTTGACAAGTGCTGGAGGAGGAAATAGAGCCGTGCACCTGGTGATTGAAACCGTGCACCTGGTGATTGAAAACGTGCATCTGGTAACCCAAAAATTCAAATATGGTCCTAAATGCATTTAAGGGTCATTCTGATATTAATGCCCGCTATGGAAACACCCTACTACGGCCCTCTCTCTGTCGGGGCGACCTGAGTGCATTATGGACACTTTGAAATTTCACGATGGATACTGATTGCTATACAAGCGGTAACCCAAAAACACAAATATGGTCATAAATGCATTTAACGGTCATTCTGATTTTAATGCCCGCTATAGGAGCACCCTACTACGGCCCTCTTTCACTCAGGGCCGTCCTGGGTGCTTTATGGACTGTTTGACAAGTGCTGGAGGAGGAAATAGAGCCGTGCACCTGGTGATTGAAACCGTGCATCTGGTAACCCAAAAACACAAATATGGTCATAAATGCATTTAACGGTCATTCTGATTTTAATGCCCGCTATAGGAGCACCCTACTACGGCCCTCTTTCACTCAGGGCCGTCCTGGGTGCTTTATGGACTGTTTGACAAGTGCTGGAGGAGGAAATAGAGCCGTGCACCTGGTGATTGAAACCGTGCATCTGGTAACCCAAAAACACAAATATGGTCATAAATGCATTTAACGGTCATTCTGATTTTAATGCCCGCTATAGGAGCACCCTACTACGGCCCTCTTTCACTCAGGGCCGTCCTGGGTGCTTTATGGACTGTTTGACAAGTGCTGGAGGAGGAAATAGAGCCGTGCACCTGGTGATTGAAACCGTGCACCTGGTGATTGAAAACGTGCATCTGGTAACCCAAAAATTCAAATATGGTCCTAAATGCATTTAAGGGTCATTCTGATATTAATGCCCGCTATGGAAACACCCTACTACGGCCCTCTCTCTGTCGGGGGCGACCTGAGTGCATTATGGACACTTTGAAATTTCACGATGGATACTGATTGCTATACAAGCGGTAACCCAAAAACACAAATATGGTCATAAATGCATTTAACGGTCATTCTGATTTAATGCCCGCTATAGGAGCACCCTACTACGGCCCTCTTTCACTCAGGGCCGTCCTGGGTGCTTTATGGACTGTTTGACAAGTGCTGGAGGAGGAAATAGAGCCGTGCACCTGGTGATTGAAACCGTGCATCTGGTAACCCAAAAACACAAATATGGTCATAAATGCATTTAACGGTCATTCTGATTTTAATGCCCGCTATAGGAGCACCCTACTACGGCCCTCTTTCACTCAGGGCCGTCCTGGGTGCTTTATGGACTGTTTGACAAGTGCTGGAGGAGGAAATAGAGCCGTGCACCTGGTGATTGAAACCGTGCATCTGGTAACCCAAAAACACAAATATGGTCATAAATGCATTTAACGGTCATTCTGATTTTAATGCCCGCTATAGGAGCACCCTACTACGGCCCTCTTTCACTCAGGGCCGTCCTGGGTGCTTTATGGACTGTTTGACAAGTGCTGGAGGAGGAAATAGAGCCGTGCACCTGGTGATTGAAACCGTGCACCTGGTGATTGAAAACGTGCATCTGGTAACCCAAAAATTCAAATATGGTCCTAAATGCATTTAAGGGTCATTCTGATATTAATGCCCGCTATGGAAACACCCTACTACGGCCCTCTCTCTGTCGGGGGCGACCTGAGTGCATTATGGACACTTTGAAATTTCACGATGGATACTGATTGCTATACAAGCGGTAACCCAAAAACACAAATATGGTCATAAATGCATTTAACGGTCATTCTGATTTTAATGCCCGCTATAGGAGCACCCTACTACGGCCCTCTTTCACTCAGGGCCGTCCTGGGTGCTTTATGGACTGTTTGACAAGTGCTGGAGGAGGAAATAGAGCCGTGCACCTGGTGATTGAAACCGTGCATCTGGTAACCCAAAAACACAAATATGGTCATAAATGCATTTAACGGTCATTCTGATTTTAATGCCCGCTATAGGAGCACCCTACTACGGCCCTCTTTCACTCAGGGCCGTCCTGGGTGCTTTATGGACTGTTTGACAAGTGCTGGAGGAGGAAATAGAGCCGTGCACCTGGTGATTGAAAACCGTGCACCTGGTGATTGAAAACGTGCATCTGGTAACCCAAAAATTCAAATATGGTCCTAAATGCATTTAAGGGTCATTCTGATATTAATGCCCGCTATGGAAACACCCTACTAATTCTGTAACGAACTGCACATAACTCTAAATGCATTTAACGGTCCATACCCCCCATGGAAACACCCTACCACGCCCTCTCTCTGTCGGGGGCGACCTGAGTGGCATTATGGACACTTTGAAATTTCACGATGGATACTGATTGCTATACAAGCGGTAACCCAAAAACACAAATATGGTCATAATGCATTTAACGGTCATTCTGATTTTAATGCCCGCTATAGGAGCACCCTACTACGGCCCTCTTTCACTCAGGCCGTCCTGGGTGCTTTATGGACTGTTTGACAAGTGGGAGGAGGAAATAGAGCCGTGCACCTGGTGATTGAAACCGTGCATCTGGTAACCCAAAAACACAAATATGGTCATAAATGCATTTAACGGTCATTCTGATTTTAATGCCCGCTATAGGAGCACCCTACTACGGCCCTCTTTCACTCAGGGCCGTCCTGGGTGCTTATGGACGTTTGACAAGTGCTGGAGGAGGAAATAGAGCCGTGCACCTGGTGATTGAAACCGTGCACCTGGTGATTGAAAACGTGCATCTGGTAACCAAAAAATTCAAATATGGTCCTAAATGCATTTAAGGGTCATTCTGATATTAATGCCGCTATGGAAACACCCTACTACGGCCCTCTTCTGTCGGGGGCGACCTGAGTGCATTATGGACACTTTGAAATTTCACGATGGATACTGATTGGCTAACAAGCGGTAACCCAAAAACACAAATATGGTCATAAATGCATTTAACGGTCATTCTGATTTTAATGCCCGCTATAGGAGCACCCTACTACGGCCCTCTTTCACTCAGGGCCGTCCTGGGTGCTTTATGGACTGTTTGACAAGTGCTGGAGGAGGAAATAGAGCCGTGCACCTGGTGATTGAAACCGTGCATCTGGTAACCCAAAAACACAAATATGGTCATAAATGCATTTAACGGTCATTCTGATTTTAATGCCCGCTATAGGAGCACCCTACTACGGCCCTCTTTCACTCAGGGCCGTCCTGGGTGCTTTATGGACTGTTTGACAAGTGCTGGAGGAGGAAATAGAGCCGTGCACCTGGTGATTGAAACCGTGCATCTGGTAACCCAAAAACACAAATATGGTCATAAATGCATTTAACGGTCATTCTGATTTTAATGCCCGCTATAGGAGCACCCTACTACGGCCCTCTTTCACTCAGGGCCGTCCTGGGTGCTTTATGGACTGTTTGACAAGTGCTGGAGGAGGAAATAGAGCCGTGCACCTGGTGATTGAAACCGTGCATCTGGTAACCCAAAAACACAAATATGGTCATAAATGCATTTAACGGTCATTCTGATTTTAATGCCCGCTATAGGAGCACCCTACTACGGCCCTCTTTCACTCAGGGCCGTCCTGGGTGCTTTATGGACTGTTTGACAAGTGCTGGAGGAGGAAATAGAGCCGTGCACCTGGTGATTGAAACCGTGCACCTGGTGATTGAAAACGTGCATCTGGTAACCCAAAAATTCAAATATGGTCCTAAATGCATTTAAGGGTCATTCTGATATTAATGCCCGCTATGGAAACACCCTACTACGGCCCTCTCTCTGTCGGGGGCGACCTGAGTGCATTATGGACACTTTGAAATTTCACGATGGATACTGATTGCTATACAAGCGGTAACCCAAAAACACAAATATGGTCATAAATGCATTTAACGGTCATTCTGATTTTAATGCCCGCTATAGGAGCACCCTACTACGGCCCTCTTTCACTCAGGGCCGTCCTGGGTGCTTTATGGACTGTTTGACAAGTGCTGGAGGAGGAAATAGAGCCGTGCACCTGGTGATTGAAACCGTGCATCTGGTAACCCAAAAACACAAATATGGTCATAAATGCATTTAACGGTCATTCTGATTTTAATGCCCGCTATAGGAGCACCCTACTACGGCCCTCTTTCACTCAGGGCCGTCCTGGGTGCTTTATGGACTGTTTGACAAGTGCTGGAGGAGGAAATAGAGCCGTGCACCTGGTGATTGAAACCGTGCACCTGGTGATTGAAAACGTGCATCTGGTAACCCAAAAATTCAAATATGGTCCTAAATGCATTTAAGGGTCATTCTGATATTAATGCCCGCTATGGAAACACCCTACTACGGCCCTCTCTCTGTCGGGGGCGACCTGAGTGCATTATGGACACTTTGAAATTTCACGATGGATACTGATTGCTATACAAGCGGTAACCCAAAAACACAAATATGGTCATAAATGCATTTAACGGTCATTCTGATTTTAATGCCCGCTATAGGAGCACCCTACTACGGCCCTCTTTCACTCAGGGCCGTCCTGGGTGCTTTATGGACTGTTTGACAAGTGCTGGAGGAGGAAATAGAGCCGTGCACCTGGTGATTGAAACCGTGCATCTGGTAACCCAAAAACACAAATATGGTCATAAATGCATTTAACGGTCATTCTGATTTTAATGCCCGCTATAGGAGCACCCTACTACGGCCCTCTTTCACTCAGGGCCGTCCTGGGTGCTTTATGGACTGTTTGACAAGTGCTGGAGGAGGAAATAGAGCCGTGCACCTGGTGATTGAAACCGTGCATCTGGTAACCCAAAAACACAAATATGGTCATAAATGCATTTAACGGTCATTCTGATTTTAATGCCCGCTATAGGAGCACCCTACTACGGCCCTCTTTCACTCAGGGCCGTCCTGGGTGCTTTATGGACTGTTTGACAAGTGCTGGAGGAGGAAATAGAGCCGTGCACCTGGTGATTGAAACCGTGCACCTGGTGATTGAAAACGTGCATCTGGTAACCCAAAAATTCAAATATGGTCCTAAATGCATTTAAGGGTCATTCTGATATTAATGCCCGCTATGGAAACACCCTACTACGGCCCTCTCTCTGTCGGGGGCGACCTGAGTGCATTATGGACACTTTGAAATTTCACGATGGATACTGATTGCTATACAAGCGGTAACCCAAAAACACAAATATGGTCATAAATGCATTTAACGGTCATTCTGATTTTAATGCCCGCTATAGGAGCACCCTACTACGGCCCTCTTTCACTCAGGGCCGTCCTGGGTGCTTTATGGACTGTTTGACAAGTGCTGGAGGAGGAAATAGAGCCGTGCACCTGGTGATTGAAACCGTGCATCTGGTAACCCAAAAACACAAATATGGTCATAAATGCATTTAACGGTCATTCTGATTTTAATGCCCGCTATAGGAGCACCCTACTACGGCCCTCTTTCACTCAGGGCCGTCCTGGGTGCTTTATGGACTGTTTGACAAGTGCTGGAGGAGGAAATAGAGCCGTGCACCTGGTGATTGAAACCGTGCACCTGGTGATTGAAAACGTGCATCTGGTAACCCAAAAATTCAAATATGGTCCTAAATGCATTTAAGGGTCATTCTGATATTAATGCCCGCTATGGAAACACCCTACTACGGCCCTCTCTCTGTCGGGGGCGACCTGAGTGCATTATGGACACTTTGAAATTTCACGATGGATACTGATTGCTATACAAGCGGTAACCCAAAAACACAAATATGGTCATAAATGCATTTAACGGTCATTCTGATTTTAATGCCCGCTATAGGAGCACCCTACTACGGCCCTCTTTCACTCAGGGCCGTCCTGGGTGCTTTATGGACTGTTTGACAAGTGCTGGAGGAGGAAATAGAGCCGTGCACCTGGTGATTGAAACCGTGCACCTGGTGATTGAAAACGTGCATCTGGTAACCCAAAAACACAAATATGGTCATAAATGCATTTAACGGTCATTCTGATTTTAATGCCCGCTATAGGAGCACCCTACTACGGCCCTCTTTCACTCAGGGCCGTCCTGGGTGCTTTATGGACTGTTTGAAATTTCACGATGGATACTGATTGCTATACAAGCGGTAACCCAAAAACACAAATATGGTCATAAATGCATTTAACGGTCATTCTGATTTTAATGCCCGCTATAGGAGCACCCTACTACGGCCCTCTTTCACTCAGGGCCGTCCTGGGTGCTTTATGGACTGTTTGACAAGTGCTGGAGGAGGAAATAGAGCCGTGCACCTGGTGATTGAAACCGTGCACCTGGTGATTGAAAACGTGCATCTGGTAACCCAAAAATTCAAATATGGTCCTAAATGCATTTAAGGGTCATTCTGATATTAATGCCCGCTATGGAAACACCCTACTACGGCCCTCTCTCTGTCGGGGGCGACCTGAGTGCATTATGGACACTTTGAAATTTCACGATGGATACTGATTGCTATACAAGCGGTAACCCAAAAACACAAATATGGTCATAAATGCATTTAACGGTCATTCTGATTTTAATGCCCGCTATAGGAGCACCCTACTACGGCCCTCTTTCACTCAGGGCCGTCCTGGGTGCTTTATGGACTGTTTGACAAGTGCTGGAGGAGGAAATAGAGCCGTGCACCTGGTGATTGAAACCGTGCATCTGGTAACCCAAAAACACAAATATGGTCATAAATGCATTTAACGGTCATTCTGATTTTAATGCCCGCTATAGGAGCACCCTACTACGGCCCTCTTTCACTCAGGGCCGTCCTGGGTGCTTTATGGACTGTTTGACAAGTGCTGGAGGAGGAAATAGAGCCGTGCACCTGGTGATTGAAACCGTGCACCTGGTGATTGAAAACGTGCATCTGGTAACCCAAAAATTCAAATATGGTCCTAAATGCATTTAAGGGTCATTCTGATATTAATGCCCGCTATGGAAACACCCTACTACGGCCCTCTCTCTGTCGGGGGCGACCTGAGTGCATTATGGACACTTTGAAATTTCACGATGGATACTGATTGCTATACAAGCGGTAACCCAAAAACACAAATATGGTCATAAATGCATTTAACGGTCATTCTGATTTTAATGCCCGCTATAGGAGCACCCTACTACGGCCCTCTTTCACTCAGGGCCGTCCTGGGTGCTTTATGGACTGTTTGACAAGTGCTGGAGGAGGAAATAGAGCCGTGCACCTGGTGATTGAAACCGTGCATCTGGTAACCCAAAAACACAAATATGGTCATAAATGCATTTAACGGTCATTCTGATTTTAATGCCCGCTATAGGAGCACCCTACTACGGCCCTCTTTCACTCAGGGCCGTCCTGGGTGCTTTATGGACTGTTTGACAAGTGCTGGAGGAGGAAATAGAGCCGTGCACCTGGTGATTGAAACCGTGCACCTGGTGATTGAAAACGTGCATCTGGTAACCCAAAAATTCAAATATGGTCCTAAATGCATTTAAGGGTCATTCTGATATTAATGCCCGCTATGGAAACACCCTACTACGGCCCTCTCTCTGTCGGGGGCGACCTGAGTGCATTATGGACACTTTGAAATTTCACGATGGATACTGATTGCTATACAAGCGGTAACCCAAAAACACAAATATGGTCATAAATGCATTTAACGGTCATTCTGATTTTAATGCCCGCTATAGGAGCACCCTACTACGGCCCTCTTTCACTCAGGGCCGTCCTGGGTGCTTTATGGACTGTTTGACAAGTGCTGGAGGAGGAAATAGAGCCGTGCACCTGGTGATTGAAACCGTGCATCTGGTAACCCAAAAACACAAATATGGTCATAAATGCATTTAACGGTCATTCTGATTTTAATGCCCGCTATAGGAGCACCCTACTACGGCCCTCTTTCACTCAGGGCCGTCCTGGGTGCTTTATGGACTGTTTGACAAGTGCTGGAGGAGGAAATAGAGCCGTGCACCTGGTGATTGAAACCGTGCATCTGGTAACCCAAAAACACAAATATGGTCATAAATGCATTTAACGGTCATTCTGATTTTAATGCCCGCTATAGGAGCACCCTACTACGGCCCTCTTTCACTCAGGGCCGTCCTGGGTGCTTTATGGACTGTTTGACAAGTGCTGGAGGAGGAAATAGAGCCGTGCACCTGGTGATTGAAACCGTGCACCTGGTGATTGAAAACGTGCATCTGGTAACCCAAAAATTCAAATATGGTCCTAAATGCATTTAAGGGTCATTCTGATATTAATGCCCGCTATGGAAACACCCTACTACGGCCCTCTCTCTGTCGGGGGCGACCTGAGTGCATTATGGACACTTTGAAATTTCACGATGGATACTGATTGCTATACAAGCGGTAACCCAAAAACACAAATATGGTCATAAATGCATTTAACGGTCATTCTGATTTTAATGCCCGCTATAGGAGCACCCTACTACGGCCCTCTTTCACTCAGGGCCGTCCTGGGTGCTTTATGGACTGTTTGACAAGTGCTGGAGGAGGAAATAGAGCCGTGCACCTGGTGATTGAAACCGTGCATCTGGTAACCCAAAAACACAAATATGGTCATAAATGCATTTAACGGTCATTCTGATTTTAATGCCCGCTATAGGAGCACCCTACTACGGCCCTCTTTCACTCAGGGCCGTCCTGGGTGCTTTATGGACTGTTTGACAAGTGCTGGAGGAGGAAATAGAGCCGTGCACCTGGTGATTGAAACCGTGCATCTGGTAACCCAAAAACACAAATATGGTCATAAATGCATTTAACGGTCATTCTGATTTTAATGCCCGCTATAGGAGCACCCTACTACGGCCCTCTTTCACTCAGGGCCGTCCTGGGTGCTTTATGGACTGTTTGACAAGTGCTGGAGGAGGAAATAGAGCCGTGCACCTGGTGATTGAAACCGTGCACCTGGTGATTGAAAACGTGCATCTGGTAACCCAAAAATTCAAATATGGTCCTAAATGCATTTAAGGGTCATTCTGATATTAATGCCCGCTATGGAAACACCCTACTACGGCCCTCTCTCTGTCGGGGGCGACCTGAGTGCATTATGGACACTTTGAAATTTCACGATGGATACTGATTGCTATACAAGCGGTAACCCAAAAACACAAATATGGTCATAAATGCATTTAACGGTCATTCTGATTTTAATGCCCGCTATAGGAGCACCCTACTACGGCCCTCTTTCACTCAGGGCCGTCCTGGGTGCTTTATGGACTGTTTGACAAGTGCTGGAGGAGGAAATAGAGCCGTGCACCTGGTGATTGAAACCGTGCATCTGGTAACCCAAAAACACAAATATGGTCATAAATGCATTTAACGGTCATTCTGATTTTAATGCCCGCTATAGGAGCACCCTACTACGGCCCTCTTTCACTCAGGGCCGTCCTGGGTGCTTTATGGACTGTTTGACAAGTGCTGGAGGAGGAAATAGAGCCGTGCACCTGGTGATTGAAACCGTGCACCTGGTGATTGAAAACGTGCATCTGGTAACCCAAAAATTCAAATATGGTCCTAAATGCATTTAAGGGTCATTCTGATATTAATGCCCGCTATGGAAACACCCTACTACGGCCCTCTCTCTGTCGGGGGCGACCTGAGTGCATTATGGACACTTTGAAATTTCACGATGGATACTGATTGCTATACAAGCGGTAACCCAAAAACACAAATATGGTCATAAATGCATTTAACGGTCATTCTGATTTTAATGCCCGCTATAGGAGCACCCTACTACGGCCCTCTTTCACTCAGGGCCGTCCTGGGTGCTTTATGGACTGTTTGACAAGTGCTGGAGGAGGAAATAGAGCCGTGCACCTGGTGATTGAAACCGTGCATCTGGTAACCCAAAAACACAAATATGGTCATAAATGCATTTAACGGTCATTCTGATTTTAATGCCCGCTATAGGAGCACCCTACTACGGCCCTCTTTCACTCAGGGCCGTCCTGGGTGCTTTATGGACTGTTTGACAAGTGCTGGAGGAGGAAATAGAGCCGTGCACCTGGTGATTGAAACCGTGCACCT
Source organism: Oncorhynchus kisutch (assembly GCF_002021735.2). Lineage (NCBI taxonomy): Eukaryota > Metazoa > Chordata > Actinopteri > Salmoniformes > Salmonidae > Oncorhynchus > Oncorhynchus kisutch. The sequence goes on along the minus strand of NW_022262311.1, from coordinate 13,186 downwards.
GGTGATTGAAAACGTGCATCTGGTAACCCAAAAATTCAAATATGGTCCTAAATGCATTTAAGGGTCATTCTGATATTAATGCCCGCTATGGAAACACCCTACTACGGCCCTCTCTCTGTCGGGGGCGACCTGAGTGCATTATGGACACTTTGAAATTTCACGATGGATACTGATTGCTATACAAGCGGTAACCCAAAAACACAAATATGGTCATAAATGCATTTAACGGTCATTCTGATTTTAATGCCCGCTATAGGAGCACCCTACTACGGCCCTCTTTCACTCAGGGCCGTCCTGGGTGCTTTATGGACTGTTTGACAAGTGCTGGAGGAGGAAATAGAGCCGTGCACCTGGTGATTGAAACCGTGCATCTGGTAACCCAAAAACACAAATATGGTCATAAATGCATTTAACGGTCATTCTGATTTTAATGCCCGCTATAGGAGCACCCTACTACGGCCCTCTTTCACTCAGGGCCGTCCTGGGTGCTTTATGGACTGTTTGACAAGTGCTGGAGGAGGAAATAGAGCCGTGCACCTGGTGATTGAAACCGTGCACCTGGTGATTGAAAACGTGCATCTGGTAACCCAAAAATTCAAATATGGTCCTAAATGCATTTAAGGGTCATTCTGATATTAATGCCCGCTATGGAAACACCCTACTACGGCCCTCTCTCTGTCGGGGGCGACCTGAGTGCATTATGGACACTTTGAAATTTCACGATGGATACTGATTGCTATACAAGCGGTAACCCAAAAACACAAATATGGTCATAAATGCATTTAACGGTCATTCTGATTTTAATGCCCGCTATAGGAGCACCCTACTACGGCCCTCTTTCACTCAGGGCCGTCCTGGGTGCTTTATGGACTGTTTGACAAGTGCTGGAGGAGGAAATAGAGCCGTGCACCTGGTGATTGAAACCGTGCATCTGGTAACCCAAAAACACAAATATGGTCATAAATGCATTTAACGGTCATTCTGATTTTAATGCCCGCTATAGGAGCACCCTACTACGGCCCTCTTTCACTCAGGGCCGTCCTGGGTGCTTTATGGACTGTTTGACAAGTGCTGGAGGAGGAAATAGAGCCGTGCACCTGGTGATTGAAACCGTGCACCTGGTGATTGAAAACGTGCATCTGGTAACCCAAAAATTCAAATATGGTCCTAAATGCATTTAAGGGTCATTCTGATATTAATGCCCGCTATGGAAACACCCTACTACGGCCCTCTCTCTGTCGGGGGCGACCTGAGTGCATTATGGACACTTTGAAATTTCACGATGGATACTGATTGCTATACAAGCGGTAACCCAAAAACACAAATATGGTCATAAATGCATTTAACGGTCATTCTGATTTTAATGCCCGCTATAGGAGCACCCTACTACGGCCCTCTTTCACTCAGGGCCGTCCTGGGTGCTTTATGGACTGTTTGACAAGTGCTGGAGGAGGAAATAGAGCCGTGCACCTGGTGATTGAAACCGTGCATCTGGTAACCCAAAAACACAAATATGGTCATAAATGCATTTAACGGTCATTCTGATTTTAATGCCCGCTATAGGAGCACCCTACTACGGCCCTCTTTCACTCAGGGCCGTCCTGGGTGCTTTATGGACTGTTTGACAAGTGCTGGAGGAGGAAATAGAGCCGTGCACCTGGTGATTGAAACCGTGCACCTGGTGATTGAAAACGTGCATCTGGTAACCCAAAAATTCAAATATGGTCCTAAATGCATTTAAGGGTCATTCTGATATTAATGCCCGCTATGGAAACACCCTACTACGGCCCTCTCTCTGTCGGGGGCGACCTGAGTGCATTATGGACACTTTGAAATTTCACGATGGATACTGATTGCTATACAAGCGGTAACCCAAAAACACAAATATGGTCATAAATGCATTTAACGGTCATTCTGATTTTAATGCCCGCTATAGGAGCACCCTACTACGGCCCTCTTTCACTCAGGGCCGTCCTGGGTGCTTTATGGACTGTTTGACAAGTGCTGGAGGAGGAAATAGAGCCGTGCACCTGGTGATTGAAACCGTGCATCTGGTAACCCAAAAACACAAATATGGTCATAAATGCATTTAACGGTCATTCTGATTTTAATGCCCGCTATAGGAGCACCCTACTACGGCCCTCTTTCACTCAGGGCCGTCCTGGGTGCTTTATGGACTGTTTGACAAGTGCTGGAGGAGGAAATAGAGCCGTGCACCTGGTGATTGAAACCGTGCATCTGGTAACCCAAAAACACAAATATGGTCATAAATGCATTTAACGGTCATTCTGATTTTAATGCCCGCTATAGGAGCACCCTACTACGGCCCTCTTTCACTCAGGGCCGTCCTGGGTGCTTTATGGACTGTTTGACAAGTGCTGGAGGAGGAAATAGAGCCGTGCACCTGGTGATTGAAACCGTGCACCTGGTGATTGAAAACGTGCATCTGGTAACCCAAAAATTCAAATATGGTCCTAAATGCATTTAAGGGTCATTCTGATATTAATGCCCGCTATGGAAACACCCTACTACGGCCCTCTCTCTGTCGGGGGCGACCTGAGTGCATTATGGACACTTTGAAATTTCACGATGGATACTGATTGCTATACAAGCGGTAACCCAAAAACACAAATATGGTCATAAATGCATTTAACGGTCATTCTGATTTTAATGCCCGCTATAGGAGCACCCTACTACGGCCCTCTTTCACTCAGGGCCGTCCTGGGTGCTTTATGGACTGTTTGACAAGTGCTGGAGGAGGAAATAGAGCCGTGCACCTGGTGATTGAAACCGTGCATCTGGTAACCCAAAAACACAAATATGGTCATAAATGCATTTAACGGTCATTCTGATTTTAATGCCCGCTATAGGAGCACCCTACTACGGCCCTCTTTCACTCAGGGCCGTCCTGGGTGCTTTATGGACTGTTTGACAAGTGCTGGAGGAGGAAATAGAGCCGTGCACCTGGTGATTGAAACCGTGCATCTGGTAACCCAAAAACACAAATATGGTCATAAATGCATTTAACGGTCATTCTGATTTTAATGCCCGCTATAGGAGCACCCTACTACGGCCCTCTTTCACTCAGGGCCGTCCTGGGTGCTTTATGGACTGTTTGACAAGTGCTGGAGGAGGAAATAGAGCCGTGCACCTGGTGATTGAAACCGTGCACCTGGTGATTGAAAACGTGCATCTGGTAACCCAAAAATTCAAATATGGTCCTAAATGCATTTAAGGGTCATTCTGATATTAATGCCCGCTATGGAAACACCCTACTACGGCCCTCTCTCTGTCGGGGGCGACCTGAGTGCATTATGGACACTTTGAAATTTCACGATGGATACTGATTGCTATACAAGCGGTAACCCAAAAACACAAATATGGTCATAAATGCATTTAACGGTCATTCTGATTTTAATGCCCGCTATAGGAGCACCCTACTACGGCCCTCTTTCACTCAGGGCCGTCCTGGGTGCTTTATGGACTGTTTGACAAGTGCTGGAGGAGGAAATAGAGCCGTGCACCTGGTGATTGAAACCGTGCATCTGGTAACCCAAAAACACAAATATGGTCATAAATGCATTTAACGGTCATTCTGATTTTAATGCCCGCTATAGGAGCACCCTACTACGGCCCTCTTTCACTCAGGGCCGTCCTGGGTGCTTTATGGACTGTTTGACAAGTGCTGGAGGAGGAAATAGAGCCGTGCACCTGGTGATTGAAACCGTGCACCTGGTGATTGAAAACGTGCATCTGGTAACCCAAAAATTCAAATATGGTCCTAAATGCATTTAAGGGTCATTCTGATATTAATGCCCGCTATGGAAACACCCTACTACGGCCCTCTCTCTGTCGGGGGCGACCTGAGTGCATTATGGACACTTTGAAATTTCACGATGGATACTGATTGCTATACAAGCGGTAACCCAAAAACACAAATATGGTCATAAATGCATTTAACGGTCATTCTGATTTTAATGCCCGCTATAGGAGCACCCTACTACGGCCCTCTTTCACTCAGGGCCGTCCTGGGTGCTTTATGGACTGTTTGACAAGTGCTGGAGGAGGAAATAGAGCCGTGCACCTGGTGATTGAAACCGTGCATCTGGTAACCCAAAAACACAAATATGGTCATAAATGCATTTAACGGTCATTCTGATTTTAATGCCCGCTATAGGAGCACCCTACTACGGCCCTCTTTCACTCAGGGCCGTCCTGGGTGCTTTATGGACTGTTTGACAAGTGCTGGAGGAGGAAATAGAGCCGTGCACCTGGTGATTGAAACCGTGCATCTGGTAACCCAAAAACACAAATATGGTCATAAATGCATTTAACGGTCATTCTGATTTTAATGCCCGCTATAGGAGCACCCTACTACGGCCCTCTTTCACTCAGGGCCGTCCTGGGTGCTTTATGGACTGTTTGACAAGTGCTGGAGGAGGAAATAGAGCCGTGCACCTGGTGATTGAAACCGTGCACCTGGTGATTGAAAACGTGCATCTGGTAACCCAAAAATTCAAATATGGTCCTAAATGCATTTAAGGGTCATTCTGATATTAATGCCCGCTATGGAAACACCCTACTACGGCCCTCTCTCTGTCGGGGGCGACCTGAGTGCATTATGGACACTTTGAAATTTCACGATGGATACTGATTGCTATACAAGCGGTAACCCAAAAACACAAATATGGTCATAAATGCATTTAACGGTCATTCTGATTTTAATGCCCGCTATAGGAGCACCCTACTACGGCCCTCTTTCACTCAGGGCCGTCCTGGGTGCTTTATGGACTGTTTGACAAGTGCTGGAGGAGGAAATAGAGCCGTGCACCTGGTGATTGAAACCGTGCATCTGGTAACCCAAAAACACAAATATGGTCATAAATGCATTTAACGGTCATTCTGATTTTAATGCCCGCTATAGGAGCACCCTACTACGGCCCTCTTTCACTCAGGGCCGTCCTGGGTGCTTTATGGACTGTTTGACAAGTGCTGGAGGAGGAAATAGAGCCGTGCACCTGGTGATTGAAACCGTGCACCTGGTGATTGAAAACGTGCATCTGGTAACCCAAAAATTCAAATATGGTCCTAAATGCATTTAAGGGTCATTCTGATATTAATGCCCGCTATGGAAACACCCTACTACGGCCCTCTCTCTGTCGGGGGCGACCTGAGTGCATTATGGACACTTTGAAATTTCACGATGGATACTGATTGCTATACAAGCGGTAACCCAAAAACACAAATATGGTCATAAATGCATTTAACGGTCATTCTGATTTTAATGCCCGCTATAGGAGCACCCTACTACGGCCCTCTTTCACTCAGGGCCGTCCTGGGTGCTTTATGGACTGTTTGACAAGTGCTGGAGGAGGAAATAGAGCCGTGCACCTGGTGATTGAAACCGTGCATCTGGTAACCCAAAAACACAAATATGGTCATAAATGCATTTAACGGTCATTCTGATTTTAATGCCCGCTATAGGAGCACCCTACTACGGCCCTCTTTCACTCAGGGCCGTCCTGGGTGCTTTATGGACTGTTTGACAAGTGCTGGAGGAGGAAATAGAGCCGTGCACCTGGTGATTGAAACCGTGCATCTGGTAACCCAAAAACACAAATATGGTCATAAATGCATTTAACGGTCATTCTGATTTTAATGCCCGCTATAGGAGCACCCTACTACGGCCCTCTTTCACTCAGGGCCGTCCTGGGTGCTTTATGGACTGTTTGACAAGTGCTGGAGGAGGAAATAGAGCCGTGCACCTGGTGATTGAAACCGTGCACCTGGTGATTGAAAACGTGCATCTGGTAACCCAAAAATTCAAATATGGTCCTAAATGCATTTAAGGGTCATTCTGATATTAATGCCCGCTATGGAAACACCCTACTACGGCCCTCTCTCTGTCGGGGGCGACCTGAGTGCATTATGGACACTTTGAAATTTCACGATGGATACTGATTGCTATACAAGCGGTAACCCAAAAACACAAATATGGTCATAAATGCATTTAACGGTCATTCTGATTTTAATGCCCGCTATAGGAGCACCCTACTACGGCCCTCTTTCACTCAGGGCCGTCCTGGGTGCTTTATGGACTGTTTGACAAGTGCTGGAGGAGGAAATAGAGCCGTGCACCTGGTGATTGAAACCGTGCATCTGGTAACCCAAAAACACAAATATGGTCATAAATGCATTTAACGGTCATTCTGATTTTAATGCCCGCTATAGGAGCACCCTACTACGGCCCTCTTTCACTCAGGGCCGTCCTGGGTGCTTTATGGACTGTTTGACAAGTGCTGGAGGAGGAAATAGAGCCGTGCACCTGGTGATTGAAACCGTGCACCTGGTGATTGAAAACGTGCATCTGGTAACCCAAAAATTCAAATATGGTCCTAAATGCATTTAAGGGTCATTCTGATATTAATGCCCGCTATGGAAACACCCTACTACGGCCCTCTCTCTGTCGGGGGCGACCTGAGTGCATTATGGACACTTTGAAATTTCACGATGGATACTGATTGCTATACAAGCGGTAACCCAAAAACACAAATATGGTCATAAATGCATTTAACGGTCATTCTGATTTTAATGCCCGCTATAGGAGCACCCTACTACGGCCCTCTTTCACTCAGGGCCGTCCTGGGTGCTTTATGGACTGTTTGACAAGTGCTGGAGGAGGAAATAGAGCCGTGCACCTGGTGATTGAAACCGTGCATCTGGTAACCCAAAAACACAAATATGGTCATAAATGCATTTAACGGTCATTCTGATTTTAATGCCCGCTATAGGAGCACCCTACTACGGCCCTCTTTCACTCAGGGCCGTCCTGGGTGCTTTATGGACTGTTTGACAAGTGCTGGAGGAGGAAATAGAGCCGTGCACCTGGTGATTGAAACCGTGCATCTGGTAACCCAAAAACACAAATATGGTCATAAATGCATTTAACGGTCATTCTGATTTTAATGCCCGCTATAGGAGCACCCTACTACGGCCCTCTTTCACTCAGGGCCGTCCTGGGTGCTTTATGGACTGTTTGACAAGTGCTGGAGGAGGAAATAGAGCCGTGCACCTGGTGATTGAAACCGTGCACCTGGTGATTGAAAACGTGCATCTGGTAACCCAAAAATTCAAATATGGTCCTAAATGCATTTAAGGGTCATTCTGATATTAATGCCCGCTATGGAAACACCCTACTACGGCCCTCTCTCTGTCGGGGGCGACCTGAGTGCATTATGGACACTTTGAAATTTCACGATGGATACTGATTGCTATACAAGCGGTAACCCAAAAACACAAATATGGTCATAAATGCATTTAACGGTCATTCTGATTTTAATGCCCGCTATAGGAGCACCCTACTACGGCCCTCTTTCACTCAGGGCCGTCCTGGGTGCTTTATGGACTGTTTGACAAGTGCTGGAGGAGGAAATAGAGCCGTGCACCTGGTGATTGAAACCGTGCATCTGGTAACCCAAAAACACAAATATGGTCATAAATGCATTTAACGGTCATTCTGATTTTAATGCCCGCTATAGGAGCACCCTACTACGGCCCTCTTTCACTCAGGGCCGTCCTGGGTGCTTTATGGACTGTTTGACAAGTGCTGGAGGAGGAAATAGAGCCGTGCACCTGGTGATTGAAACCGTGCACCTGGTGATTGAAAACGTGCATCTGGTAACCCAAAAATTCAAATATGGTCCTAAATGCATTTAAGGGTCATTCTGATATTAATGCCCGCTATGGAAACACCCTACTACGGCCCTCTCTCTGTCGGGGGCGACCTGAGTGCATTATGGACACTTTGAAATTTCACGATGGATACTGATTGCTATACAAGCGGTAACCCAAAAACACAAATATGGTCATAAATGCATTTAACGGTCATTCTGATTTTAATGCCCGCTATAGGAGCACCCTACTACGGCCCTCTTTCACTCAGGGCCGTCCTGGGTGCTTTATGGACTGTTTGACAAGTGCTGGAGGAGGAAATAGAGCCGTGCACCTGGTGATTGAAACCGTGCATCTGGTAACCCAAAAACACAAATATGGTCATAAATGCATTTAACGGTCATTCTGATTTTAATGCCCGCTATAGGAGCACCCTACTACGGCCCTCTTTCACTCAGGGCCGTCCTGGGTGCTTTATGGACTGTTTGACAAGTGCTGGAGGAGGAAATAGAGCCGTGCACCTGGTGATTGAAACCGTGCACCTGGTGATTGAAAACGTGCATCTGGTAACCCAAAAATTCAAATATGGTCCTAAATGCATTTAAGGGTCATTCTGATATTAATGCCCGCTATGGAAACACCCTACTACGGCCCTCTCTCTGTCGGGGGCGACCTGAGTGCATTATGGACACTTTGAAATTTCACGATGGATACTGATTGCTATACAAGCGGTAACCCAAAAACACAAATATGGTCATAAATGCATTTAACGGTCATTCTGATTTTAATGCCCGCTATAGGAGCACCCTACTACGGCCCTCTTTCACTCAGGGCCGTCCTGGGTGCTTTATGGACTGTTTGACAAGTGCTGGAGGAGGAAATAGAGCCGTGCACCTGGTGATTGAAACCGTGCATCTGGTAACCCAAAAACACAAATATGGTCATAAATGCATTTAACGGTCATTCTGATTTTAATGCCCGCTATAGGAGCACCCTACTACGGCCCTCTTTCACTCAGGGCCGTCCTGGGTGCTTTATGGACTGTTTGACAAGTGCTGGAGGAGGAAATAGAGCCGTGCACCTGGTGATTGAAACCGTGCACCTGGTGATTGAAAACGTGCATCTGGTAACCCAAAAATTCAAATATGGTCCTAAATGCATTTAAGGGTCATTCTGATATTAATGCCCGCTATGGAAACACCCTACTACGGCCCTCTCTCTGTCGGGGGCGACCTGAGTGCATTATGGACACTTTGAAATTTCACGATGGATACTGATTGCTATACAAGCGGTAACCCAAAAACACAAATATGGTCATAAATGCATTTAACGGTCATTCTGATTTTAATGCCCGCTATAGGAGCACCCTACTACGGCCCTCTTTCACTCAGGGCCGTCCTGGGTGCTTTATGGACTGTTTGACAAGTGCTGGAGGAGGAAATAGAGCCGTGCACCTGGTGATTGAAACCGTGCATCTGGTAACCCAAAAACACAAATATGGTCATAAATGCATTTAACGGTCATTCTGATTTTAATGCCCGCTATAGGAGCACCCTACTACGGCCCTCTTTCACTCAGGGCCGTCCTGGGTGCTTTATGGACTGTTTGACAAGTGCTGGAGGAGGAAATAGAGCCGTGCACCTGGTGATTGAAACCGTGCACCTGGTGATTGAAAACGTGCATCTGGTAACCCAAAAATTCAAATATGGTCCTAAATGCATTTAAGGGTCATTCTGATATTAATGCCCGCTATGGAACACCCTACTACGGCCCTCTCTCTGTCGGGGGCGACCTGAGTGCATTATGGACACTTTGAAATTTCACGATGGATACTGATTGCTATACAAGCGGTAACCCAAAAACACAAATATGGTCATAAATGCATTTAACGGTCATTCTGATTTTAATGCCCGCTATAGGAGCACCCTACTACGGCCCTCTTTCACTCAGGGCCGTCCTGGGTGCTTTATGGACTGTTTGACAAGTGCTGGAGGAGGAAATAGAGCCGTGCACCTGGTGATTGAAACCGTGCACCTGGTGATTGAAAACGTGCATCTGGTAACCCAAAAATTCAAATATGGTCATAAATGCATTTAACGGTCATTCTGATATTAATGCCCGCTATGGAACACCCTACTACGGCCCTCTCTCTGTCAGGGGCGACCTGAGTGCTTTATGGACACTTTGAAATTTCACGATGGATACTGATGGTATACAAGCGGTAACCCAAAAACACAAATATGGTCATAAATGCATTTAACGGTCATTCTGATTTTAATGCCCGCTATAGGAGCACCCTACTACGGCCCTCTTTCACTCAGGGCCGTCCTGGGTGCTTTATGGACTGTTTGACAAGTGCTGGAGGAGGAAATAGAGCCGTGCACCTGGTGATTGAAACCGTGCACCTGGTGATTGAAAACGTGCATCTGGTAACCCAAAAATTCAAATATGGTCCTAAATGCATTTAAGGGTCATTCTGATATTAATGCCCGCTATGGAAACACCCTACTACGGCCCTCTCTCTGTCGGGGGCGACCTGAGTGCATTATGGACACTTTGAAATTTCACGATGGATACTGATTGCTATACAAGCGGTAACCCAAAAACACAAATATGGTCATAAATGCATTTAACGGTCATTCTGATTTTAATGCCCGCTATAGGAGCACCCTACTACGGCCCTCTTTCACTCAGGGCCGTCCTGGGTGCTTTATGGACTGTTTGACAAGTGCTGGAGGAGGAAATAGAGCCGTGCACCTGGTGATTGAAACCGTGCATCTGGTAACCCAAAACACAAATATGGTCATAAATGCATTTAACGGTCATTCTGATTTTAATGCCCGCTATAGGAGCACCCTACTACGGCCCTCTTTCACTCAGGGCCGTCCTGGGTGCTTTATGGACTGTTTGACAAGTGCTGGAGGAGGAAATAGAGCCGTGCACCTGGTGATTGAAACCGTGCATCTGGTAACCCAAAAACACAAATATGGTCATAAATGCATTTAACGGTCATTCTGATTTTAATGCCCGCTATAGGAGCACCCTACTACGGCCCTCTTTCACTCAGGGCCGTCCTGGGTGCTTTATGGACTGTTTGACAAGTGCTGGAGGAGGAAATAGAGCCGTGCACCTGGTGATTGAAACCGTGCACCTGGTGATTGAAAACGTGCATCTGGTAACCCAAAAATTCAAATATGGTCCTAAATGCATTTAAGGGTCATTCTGATATTAATGCCCGCTATGGAAACACCCTACTACGGCCCTCTCTCTGTCGGGGGCGACCTGAGTGCATTATGGACACTTTGAAATTTCACGATGGATACTGATTGCTATACAAGCGGTAACCCAAAAACACAAATATGGTCATAAATGCATTTAACGGTCATTCTGATTTTAATGCCCGCTATAGGAGCACCCTACTACGGCCCTCTTTCACTCAGGGCCGTCCTGGGTGCTTTATGGACTGTTTGACAAGTGCTGGAGGAGGAAATAGAGCCGTGCACCTGGTGATTGAAACCGTGCATCTGGTAACCCAAAAACACAAATATGGTCATAAATGCATTTAACGGTCATTCTGATTTTAATGCCCGCTATAGGAGCACCCTACTACGGCCCTCTTTCACTCAGGGCCGTCCTGGGTGCTTTATGGACTGTTTGACAAGTGCTGGAGGAGGAAATAGAGCCGTGCACCTGGTGATTGAAACCGTGCACCTGGTGATTGAAAACGTGCATCTGGTAACCCAAAAATTCAAATATGGTCCTAAATGCATTTAAGGGTCATTCTGATATTAATGCCCGCTATGGAAACACCCTACTACGGCCCTCTCTCTGTCGGGGGCGACCTGAGTGCATTATGGACACTTTGAAATTTCACGATGGATACTGATTGCTATACAAGCGGTAACCCAAAACACAAATATGGTCATAAATGCATTTAACGGTCATTCTGATTTTAATGCCCGCTATAGGAGCACCCTACTACGGCCCTCTTTCACTCAGGGCCGTCCTGGGTGCTTTATGGACTGTTTGACAAGTGCTGGAGGAGGAAATAGAGCCGTGCACCTGGTGATTGAAACCGTGCATCTGGTAACCCAAAAACACAAATATGGTCATAAATGCATTTAACGGTCATTCTGATTTTAATGCCCGCTATAGGAGCACCCTACTACGGCCCTCTTTCACTCAGGGCCGTCCTGGGTGCTTTATGGACTGTTTGACAAGTGCTGGAGGAGGAAATAGAGCCGTGCACCTGGTGATTGAAACCGTGCATCTGGTAACCCAAAAACACAAATATGGTCATAAATGCATTTAACGGTCATTCTGATTTTAATGCCCGCTATAGGAGCACCCTACTACGGCCCTCTTTCACTCAGGGCCGTCCTGGGTGCTTTATGGACTGTTTGACAAGTGCTGGAGGAGGAAATAGAGCCGTGCACCTGGTGATTGAAACCGTGCACCTGGTGATTGAAAACGTGCATCTGGTAACCCAAAAATTCAAATATGGTCCTAAATGCATTTAAGGGTCATTCTGATATTAATGCCCGCTATGGAAACACCCTACTACGGCCCTCTCTCTGTCGGGGGCGACCTGAGTGCATTATGGACACTTTGAAATTTCACGATGGATACTGATTGCTATACAAGCGGTAACCCAAAAACACAAATATGGTCATAAATGCATTTAACGGTCATTCTGATTTTAATGCCCGCTATAGGAGCACCCTACTACGGCCCTCTTTCACTCAGGGCCGTCCTGGGTGCTTTATGGACTGTTTGACAAGTGCTGGAGGAGGAAATAGAGCCGTGCACCTGGTGATTGAAACCGTGCATCTGGTAACCCAAAAACACAAATATGGTCATAAATGCATTTAACGGTCATTCTGATTTTAATGCCCGCTATAGGAGCACCCTACTACGGCCCTCTTTCACTCAGGGCCGTCCTGGGTGCTTTATGGACTGTTTGACAAGTGCTGGAGGAGGAAATAGAGCCGTGCACCTGGTGATTGAAACCGTGCACCTGGTGATTGAAAACGTGCATCTGGTAACCCAAAAATTCAAATATGGTCCTAAATGCATTTAAGGGTCATTCTGATATTAATGCCCGCTATGGAAACACCCTACTACGGCCCTCTCTCTGTCGGGGGCGACCTGAGTGCATTATGGACACTTTGAAATTTCACGATGGATACTGATTGCTATACAAGCGGTAACCCAAAAACACCAAATATGGTCATAAATGCATTTAACGGTCATTCTGATTTTAATGCCCGCTATAGGAGCACCCTACTACGGCCCTCTTTCACTCAGGGCCGTCCTGGGTGCTTTATGGACTGTTTGACAATTGCTGGAGGAGGAAATAGAGCCGTGCCCTGGTGATTGAAACCGTGCATCTGTAACCCAAAACACAAATTGGTCATAAATGCATTTAACGGTCATTCTGATTTTAATGCCCGCTATAGGAGCACCCTACTACGCCCTCTTTCACTCAGGGCCGTCCCTGGGTTGCTTTATGGAC